>NW_021319908.1:3007358-3033454 GCF_001605985.2 Dendrobium catenatum
CCGCCGATTACGGTCCTTCTGACTTACGTCGCCCGCCGACTACAGTCCTTCGCCGCCAGTTGACTACGGTCCTCCTGACCTACGTCGCGCGCCGACTACAGTCCTTCAAACAAAGCGAATACGTCGATAATAGCTCTTTGTATTTACATCATGTAATGTGCTCCATAAGATGTACATCAAGCTAAGGCCTTCTCTCAAGGAAGGGCCTCATTTGTAATCGACTGCAAATACTAGTGGATTCGTTCAAACTGGGCTAGGCCCCGTGGTTTTTCCCCCTTTTACAGGGGTTTTCCACGTAAAAATCTTGGTGTCTCATAAATGCTAGACCATCTCTTCTTATCTGATTGCGTGCCGGATTTTCGTATAACGCTAAGACGTTAAACTAAATATTTCTCTACCGCCGCGAATACTCCAGGACGCAACAGTCCGAAACCTGTGTTGACAGTCGTCGTCTTCGTCCTCATTGGGAACCACGAGGACAAATGAGCCGGACCCCACGGACCGCCTTGGAGAGTTGGAGGATTTAATTGAGTCAGTCCGGTCTGGCTTGAATGGGTCCGTAAGAGTAAACCGGACCACACAGCAAAATTTGTGCACATGATAGCAGATCAGGGAATAACATTTTCAGCCGCAGGAGGGACCCACAGTGCAAATTAATTGTGGATTATGCAATATATTTCAATAAAAAAAATCTAAATTAAATATTTAAAAATAATAATCAATTATGAATTCGTTTGAAACAAAGCTAAGCCTGAGTCCGTAATTAAGCTAATGGCCCTTTACAAAGGCCCATCAAAGGAATTTTTATTAGGTCCGGACACGTGATGTAGCTCTACATCTGGCACCAATAAATATCGTCACATGCTCTTACTCTTTACCACGCAGCCCGATGATCCGACCCGGAACGGAAATCCGGTATTGCTATGTTCGGGTATTGCTAGGTATTGCTTGACAATAATGAGAAATACCACTCTTTCAAGACCAATACCGAGCAATACCTAGCAAAACCGGGGTATTGCTTGTTATTGCTAGGTATTGGTCATGACATAATGATATTTCTCGTTACCGAGCAAAACCTAGCAATACTCTGGTATGTACAAATCAACTAATACATAGCAATATCGGGTTCCGGTCTAGGTCGGGTCGTCGGGCCTTGCAGTAAAGAGTAAGAGTACGTGGCGACATTTTATTGACGTCCGGATGTAGAGCTACGTTAGGTGTTCGGAACTAATAAAAATTCCCATCAAAGAGAAGTGACAAAAGTTGCAAAATATGAGTCCGAATAAAAAACAATTTTTTCACATTTAGATTAATTAAGATAAATTTACACATATATCAATAAGATTTAAATTTAAGACCTCTTAATTCGTAGTAAAAATTTCTCAGCTAAAATGAGCTGCATATTATCTTTTTAATAATTCGTGAATTTGAGAGCACCACTATTTGCTGAAAAAAAATAGTGGAGAAGTCAAGATTGCTAATGCGTGGAAATTTTTTTTTATATACTATTTTTTACATTAGTTTTTTAACATAATTTTTTTTTGAAAATACTAAAAAAAAATAATAATAAAAAACACTATCTCAAATGAAGTGTAAATTATATCAATTGCCATGTGGCATTTGCATGATATTGAATTTTTATGAAGGAACGAATTATTGAGCTTAGTTTTTCTACACTTAATGAAATTAGAGTGCTCCAAGTTTGTTGGTTATTTATAGGTAAATGGGTGGGGTATTTATAAGCTCACATCTTTTTTGCTTTAGTCATGGATGTTCTCACTAGACGTTTGCAAAGGTTGTTCCTGGTGTATGCTTCTTGCTGATAATATTTGTTGTTGATAAGACTAGAGAGAAAGTTGAAGGTAAACTTGAATTACAGAGGTCAACCTTGGAGTCTACATAAAGATGATGTTTTAATAGTTAAGTATTGATTTGGGATGTAGAGTGTCGGTCTTGAAGCATATCTACATAGGATTGTTGTTGGTAGCGAGTGATGTGTGTTGTTGTAAGAAAGGGAACTAAGGGGGTGCTAAGGTTGTAGACGAGACGGGGGAATGGTTTGTTATAGTGAAGATTGGTGTTGTGAGCATGGATGTGATTGAGTAGGACGTATTGAAGAGAAATTGTTGGGTGATTGGAGGGCTAATGAGTGAATTGAGGGATTGATTGTTGGTTGTGGCAAAGTGTTAGTTGGAGTTAGAGTAAATGGAGGGATGCTAGAAGTAGTGCTAGAAGGTTTGGTAGTAGTTATTTTTGTGTGGTGATCGGGACATATATGTTTGTCAAATATAAAATGCTAAGAAATGATAGGTTTCGTAGTTATTGGATTGTAACATTTACATCATTTGTAAGAGGAAGAAATAGTCGAGAAAGATGTGAGCGAATCTTGCGTTGATCATATGAGGTGAGTGCGGTCAAATGATGAAAAACAAATATAACCAAAGCTTTAAGTTGAGAACATGTTAGGGAAGGGTCATTTTTAAGAGAAGTTGATAGAGGAATGTGCGGCTTGTAATTTTTGTGGTAAATAGTTAATCAGGTAGACTGTTATAAGTATTGCCATCATAGAGATTGTATAATATTTTGGCTTTAAGTATGAGAGTTTTAATGGTTTCACTTATGTTGCAAATCCTTTGCTCAACAATGTAGTTTTGCTCAGGAGTATAAGTGCTATATATTGTACTGATACATAATATCATCAGTTGCCAGGATTTGAGCGAGGTAAGAGGTGAAATATTCATCATTAGAGCAAAGAATTTTGGTGCTAGTGTCAAATTTATTTTAATTAGATTTTTAAATTGTTTGAATTTATTATTTGTTTTAAATTTATGTTTATTAGAAAATTTTCAATAATAGATGAAGATTTGCAATTTATGTTTCAGTAACTTAAATGTAAATATTTAAATTTAAAATTAAATAAAATAATTCTCTTTCATGTTTTTCAGACACTTCAATTATTATCATGCCATTTAATTAAAAATTAAATAATTTTAATATTTATCACTATGGACCATAAATATTTCCTTTAGTTTATGACTAAACTTTGGACCATTTAAATTTTGGTTTGTTATCCGGTCTTATTTTCAACCTTGTGTTTACATTTAAATTTATAGATTTATAGAATTGTACATAGATTTATACAAAATATATTATATCTAAATAATTTATTTACAAGAAAAAAAGAGATTAACGAAAAAAAAGTATTTCAAGATAAAAAATAAAGACTAATTGAAACATTAAAAGAATTATTATTTCACAAAATAATATGTAGAATATATAGTATCAAATTTATCGAAAATTTCTTATTAAAAAAAATAAAAAATGAAAAACTGCCAGAACCGGGCAGACCGGTTCGCTCTTGAACCGTTCCCTTTTTTAGGGTTAAAATCGAGCGCAGCGGCCCTCTGGCGCCGTTCACGGACCGGCCCCATCTCTGCAAACAGCGACGATGACGGCGCCGCTGGAGAGCAGGTCGGGCTGGCTGTCCCTCTTCGGTTTCTTCGTTGTCGTTCGTGCGTGAGGTAGAGCTTCCCTCTTCGGCTTCGCTGGTTCATGTGGGGTAAAGCTTCGAACGAGTCGCTTGCCATTGCCTATCTAGGGTTTGCTTTTCCTCTTCTGCATTTATTCGTTGTTGTTCTGCTTCGCGTGAAGTAGAGTTCTGAAAGAGTCGAAACTTCTCCGCCTCCTCCTCCGAAGTTGTTCCTGTCGGATCGGAAGTCGCGCGAGGAGCTAGCCGCGAAGGTAACCATATTTCTTCCCTTTGGCGCGCTTTTTCGGTTCGGATTTACGAAATCCGCTAAAAAAGTCGGATTTACGAAATCGGAATTTAGGGCAAAAATGACGAAAATGCTGTGAAGTAGAGATTTGACTTTTACCGTGAGATTAACTTTGTATTTTTGCCGTTAGTAGCTGGGTCTTTGTTTGATGTTAATCTATATTGTTCAACCTCTCAAAACAAATTCACGTCTTGTCTTATGTAAATCCTACATCCTAGAGTTCATGGAGAGAAAAAGGGTAAAAGAAAAGCTTCACTACACTTTATGATTTATGAAAGAATTTAGCACCTAATTTCCTTTACCATGAGTTGAAAGTCCTTTAGATCAGCAAATTGGAATATTGACTCTGCTAGGTTTATCTCCATGAGTATCATTGCAGTTCATGCAGTTATACTGAGTCGATAGTCTATTGCCATCTCCATACATTTTAGCAAGCAAATTTCTTTTGTGAACTTGTGCGACAAACCTTTGGAAACCCATTTGAAAAATTCGCATCTTCATGACGGTTTTGGTTCTTGACTTAAACTCAGCATTAGACAGCTCCACACCATACAGAAGTTAAATTTCTTTTGCTTATGACATTTTTAATTGTTTAACTGTTCTGTTTCATAAATAATACCTTATATTACTCTAAACCTTCTTTCTTGTCTTTGTCCAAAGTTTATATCTTTACTTCCAGATAGTACTTTTAGCAAAATATTTTAAAAAAATCTGCATATGCGATGTGTTGAGCGAACTGTATTTGTACTCATCTCTCATCTAAAACTGAAATCTAAGATAAACTACATTTAGTTCCTGTATATTTGAAGTATTGAAGAACCTATAAGTGATAGTATTTTGGTCATTTAGCTTTCATTATTTTTTCTATTCAAATAGATTGGTATAACAGTATTAGGCTAACGGTGATGATGAGGAGCCTTCTATTCTTGGTTTGGTTATGGTGTAAAGGCTTAAAAATAGCTGTAGAGCTTTCTATTCTTGGTTTGGTTATGAGGAACTAGATGTTATTTTCTTTAGGCCTATGTTGTTGACTATTTTTTGCTTATGCTGTGTTATAATTTATGATCTGCTGTAGATAATTAAGCTCTTACAAATATCCAATGTCGAAGAACGACGGCAAAGCAACTCAAGGAAAAAGGCAATCAGCTCACCTTCCTAGGAAACGCTTCTACAGGGCGCGTGCTCATAGCAACCCCCTCAGTGATTCTCACTTCCCCATACCAATTAGCCCTGCTGATGTAGATTATTCCTCGCATTATCCTCATTTTTTGCATTCCAGCAAGAATGATCCCGACGAAGATGACTTGCTTCCCAAAATTAGTTTTGCTGACATTGGATGTGGATTTGGAGGATTGCTTGTTAAACTTTCTCCTCTTTTCCCGGACACTCTGATGATCGGAATGGAGCTCAGAGACAAGGTGAGTGGACTCTACTGGTGTTTTTACTAGCTTCATGTGGTGGTTTTTTGTTATCTTCTTTTGTTCTCGTCATTATTTTTCATTTGAGCTTGATCAAAATGAAAATTTTTAGATATATATGTTGGAAAAATAAGAAGAATAAAAATTTATTTTAAAGAGATTTGGGGAGATATCTATTAAAAATAAGGTAATAGAAATCAAGCTTTGGTGGTTGAACATAGGCCTATCAATGCGCTAGGTTGTGCTGCTATATGATCTGAATGCTGATTTGGTCAAAATGATAAAAGATCAAAAACCCTGCCCAATTATAGTCTTGGATTTCATTCAAGCTTATCTAAGTTGAAAATGCTTTCTTATATACACATATAACATTAAATTCAAAAATAGCTGAATGACTATTCACAATGACCAATTTAGCCTCAAAATGTTACAATTCTCCAATTTAGATGATCGTTTATACAAAATTGATTCAAAATGATCCCTCATTTAGGAATTATGATACAAAATTATTTCTAATTTAGTCCTTCAATTAGTCAAAATTGATCCCAATTTAATTTCTCATGGAATATTTTGAATCAATTTTGTATAATCTAGAGATTAAGGCTTCGTTTGATGACTTTTTTTGCTGTTTTTAAAAACAGCATTCTAGCATAAAATTTTTTAGTTCAAAAAAATTTTATACTAAAAATTTGCTTTTGAAAGTAGCAAGAAAGCCATCCCAAACGAAACATAAATTGGAGAAATATGACACACTGGGACTAGATTATCCATATAAGAATAGTTGGTCGATCATATATATATATATATATCGGAAAATAGCTAATCTTAATGCCTTCAAAGTGTATATTACTGTAAATACCTAACCTACGTCAGCATTTTTGCATCTGATTTATCTCATATATATATATGAAGCTACATTGACAGGTTGGAAAGAAAGTTACCTTCCCTTCCTATATCTTATGCTTTGGATAGTTATATTGCCTTTCAGAGCTCATTTGCTCATCTATCGATCTTTCAGCTATGAAAATTTTCTTCTCACTTCTTATTAGTAATTGTGAATTTTCTTGGAGAATTTTCTTAATATTTTTTATTTCATATTTACATAGTAGCTAGATTATGCTTATTTTGTATTTATATGCATGTGATTGAATTATCATTTTATCAATCTTTAGGTTAATTTTTTTATAAGATCATGATAATTATGTTAACTCAAAAGACCATTAGCATCAAGATTATTACGACCTCAATCTCTTTTAAAAAAATTTATGACAATCTCCAATAACATGTTCACCTTCTTCTTGTTATAAAAGGGCTTAGAGTTAATAAAATCTGATTTGATGATTAGCGGACCCAATATTGATCATGAAACAGATCACAGTCAACCATCCAATCCAAAAATTACTCTGATACATAGTTGTTTGGATCAAATCCAGATCAATATATATTCGATCAAAACCATTGACAAGCCTAATCAAACATGTATAATGAGAAAAATTATTCTGTGCGGACAACAGATATTGTCCGGAGGCAAATCAAAGTGCGTCATGTCACTCATTTTCCGTGTACAACGGCTATGTACTGGGTGATATGACACGCTCTGATTCGCCTCCGAATGATGATGAAAAATGTATGAATGTATAAGTGTGATGTTGAAAGATGTATGGAATCATTTCACTATTTTGATCATTCCTGAATGCAGGTGTCAGAGTATGTTAAAGAGCGAATCTTAGCTCTCAGAGCGTCAAATCCTGGCCAGTATGAGAACATCTCTGTTGTTCGAACAAACTCAATGAAGTACCTGCCTAATTACTTCTGCAAGGGCCAGTTATCGAAGATATTCTTTCTATTTCCTGATCCTCATTTCAAGGAGAAGAATCATCGGCGTAGGGTGATTAGTCTTCAGCTACTTGATGAATACGCCTATGTAATGGAAGTTGGAGGCATCATTTATACGATAACTGATGTGGAAGAGCTTGGAGATTGGATGAAGTTGTGCTTGGATAGCCATCCTCTTTTCTCTGCAATTCTGGAAGAAGAATTCGAAGCAGATCCGGTTGTGAAGTTATTGGCTTCTGCTACAGAGGAAGGTCAAAAGGTTGCGAGAAATGGGGGCCAGACTTTTTATGCTGTTTTCAGGCGTATAGCACCAGAGGACCCAATCGTGTAATACCCGATTTTTCAAATATAAAAATTAATATGCCTATGTATGCGTAAGTCTGTTGAACTTATTTTTTCTATGGAAGTGTTACAATCATCTTATCAGTTGAATGAAATACCTCAAACTAAAGAATAATGAAATTGACAATGAAGAACATTAACTTGTTGAAGGTAAAATATCATTTGCACTAATAAGGGGCTGTTTGGTAGCAGAATTTAAGCCGGATTTGCGGTGCATTTGAGCAAAATCCAACCAAATGGCATAAAATGCAAAATCAAATCTCACGGAAAATGAAAGCCCGCCGTAGACAAAAGATTTCATCTTTTTGTTCTAAATCCTGGATTTCCGAAATCTTATTTTTTGCCGTACTTATAAAATTCCGCTTATAAAATTCATTCTATAGCCAAAGTTACATGATATTTAATAAAATTTATCATGAATACCAAATATTTTTTAGGATTTAGACACTTCAAGATTTCCAAAATCTGGATTTTGCATATTTATGAAATTCTATTTAAATCAAATCTTAGGTGCTACCAAATAGCCCCTAAATAATTTAGAGGTGTAAATGAGCACCAAGCTAATTCAAACTCAACCTGAGTTTCATTCTATGAGTTTGAACTAACTAATGAGCCAACTCATGTATTATAAAGAAAAAATTATTATAATGAAAATAAATAGTATAATGAAAAAAATGAGATAAAAAATAAATCACTTAAAATAAAATTATAGATAAAAATTTTAATCATGTTTTTTAATTTTTACATCAGAGTTGATTTAAATTTAACTCATTTGCTAATTGAATTCAGGTCATAAGTCATTTATGAGTCAAGCCCAAACTAATTTACAAGTTGGCTCAACTGACAACTATAAGCAGATAAATGTATCAGAAATGAATTTTAATCTGAATAAATCTCGGATATATATCTTTAGATCATAAAACAACAAGAACTCAAGCCTAATTTGAGGTATCTAAAGCCAAATTTCACACTTTCGTAGTCTATTATCCTTCATATCTGACTTTGCAACCAATCTCAATTCATTCATTGACAAAAATAGAATTGTACTACTGGATTTAGTCTTAATGTAGAAGACTAGTGTATTTACATAAAGGTTGGTAAATGATTTCCATAGCAATTAAGGCTTCATTTGGGGACGGCTTTTTTACTGCTTTTAAAAACAGTTTTTAAGTTTACAAATTAAAAATTTTGTATTAAACACTGCTTTATGAAGCATTAAAAAAGCCATCCCAAACGAATCTTAAAATGCTGAAACATTTTGCACAATATCAACAAAATCAGGGGAGTACCATGTTAGACATCACTTCATCATTTCAGTTCAGAGGATTTGTATAGCAAACATTCCATGCAAGGCTAATCTTGTTCCTATGCCAAGCAATGCTTGGGACTCTTTGTTGCAAATTGGGCTCTGTAATCCACTTTGCATTTGCCTAAACGCTACTTGTAAAGCATATCCAGGAGAAAATTTCAGCAATATTATCTGGTTACAAAATGTCCTGCAACTGTACATTTGCTATTTACAGCACAGCCTACAAATATGTACATACCCCATGCACTAAGCCTCTAATGTGCAAGACAAAATAATGGAACACTATAATTTACATAATCTTAGCTAAGATTAATTCGATGCAATACTTTAACACCCCCTCTTTTCTCCTTCCCCAGTTCAATAGTAGATAGCAAGACCTGCAAAGCATCTTCAGCTTCTTCTGCGTTAGGTAACTCCACACTTATGGAGACAAAGGGTGCAGAAGTTGCACTCCTAGATCTGAAACCTTTCTTGTGCCAAGATGGAAGACCAGCATTGTCTCCAACAATATTCAAATCATTATCTGCTCTATCTACATGAACAACACTTTCCAAACTCATCTCCATTTCTATAACCCATGTTGGATTAGCAGGAACACCTGCAAAAGTTATCAAGCCAAAATCCACCAAGCAGGAGCTCGAGAAGATCACTACCAGCTTCTCACCGATAAGTATGAATCTACCAGCCTTTCTTAGTGCTTTGCATGTCACATATACCTCGTCCTTAAGCCTGCCCATGTCTGCTTGTTGAATCATGGAGGCACCAATCGCTTCTTCCCAGGAGTAGGGTGACAGGGGAAGCTCCCTAGCCAAAGGCCGAGGAAGACGGATGCGACACCTGTTGGATGGGTGAGGGCTACTTCTATTTCTGATGCTTTGTGCGGTTTTTGTCGTTGCTTCGAGAATGCTGGCTATCGGTCTCGCCACAAGCCCCGCAGTCCCCATCGCAATGCCTAAGAGGTAAATCTATAAGAATGATGATATTAATATTTTAAATGATGAGGTTAAATTTATGATTACCTGAGAGAACACCAGGAAGGCCATGCCTCTCAGCACCTCTGATTGGAGACTGAAGTAGTCCAGTGAGGCCCTGTAAGGTGGTAAGATTTAAAAGTAATGAACAAATGAGCTTTTGTAAGTTGTGATATAGCAATTCATTTTAGTGCCAAAAGGCCACTGAACAATTTCATATATTTGTATGGAAGTTATGATGGAAAAAATGCATTATTTTTCTTGAGAGAGAATTATGAAACAGTTATTTTTCTTTGAAGCAATTATTTAATCATAGATTAATTGCATGATTTTCAATTAATCAAGTAGTAGTGAGTGATGCTACATGCTTAAGCTTTAGGCAGGAACAAAAAAAGAAAACGCAGAATAACAAAACTGAATGAAAACAATTCAGACAAAGATGGATGGTTGCGGATACATAAGCTATAGATCCAGAATATATAAAATGGAAAGGGAAAAATAGTGCAGGAATCCTACAGCAAAGAATTTTCTAAAGGCTAATATGGCCAGTTTGAATGCACAACGCAACATCTGCTTAACCACAAAAGTGGTGGAAGATTAGCTTTCAAGTGTAATTAAAATTGCAAACAAAGAACAACTAAATAAAAGAAGTATAATTATAGATATGAAAAGAATAAGTTTGCATAAAGTTTACTAGTTCCCTTTGTTTTGTAAGCATCATTTCAGAATTATCCCACAACAATCAACGACAGAAATCAGGATACTATGAAATCTTTGGAAATGAAATGCTTGGGAGTAGCATTATACTTTCTAAAACATCTAATATCCACTTAGGAATGAAAAGGCATGGTTGAGATATCTTCTAATAGCAAGCTTTAGTCAAGTGCATTATTCAACGTAAACTATCAACAATATACTAAGAAAAGGATCAAAATGGTCCATTGATATTTTATGAAAGATCAAAATAGTCCACAACTATATTAAAGGACCATTTTGGTCCCTCAACTCTTTAAAGAAAAACTAAAATAGCCCCACCATGAGATTATTTTGATTCATTTTTATTGACTTGATGGACCAAAATGATCATGTAATATAGTCGAGGACAATTTTGATCCTTCATAAAGAAACAATGGACCATTTTGATCCTTTTCCCATATAATATTTGACTTCTTGGATACCTTTTAATTGTCAAATTTATTGACAATGCATGTTTAGATGATGTGTTCATGGGGACACAGATCGTGGAAGGTTTATCAGAGACGTGGCCGCCGATCTACGACCCACGATCGAGTCTTTATATTTCTGAGTCATTTGTGTTATTTATTTATTCATGTATTTTCTTATTTGCTTAGGTGTCATCTTATTTTCCCGTTGTACTCTCTTATGAAGGGATGTCGTATGTAAGCCCAAAGGGGCATTTGTGTCTTTTTCTTTGAGTCCTTTGTATGAGGCTATTTAAAGCCCCCCTTTGTTCTATTTTGATTAATGAATGATTGATTAGAAATTTTCCTCTTGCATGAGTTGTGTGAGAACTTGTGAGTTCTAATGGAGAGAGATCCCTAGGAGAGGGAGATTTGTGCATTACTCACCAACCTTGGAGAAGGCCGGGTTCGTGGTCTTTGTTCCCTAACCTTTCCTCTTCCTCTTCCCCATTGCCGACCATACTCCCACCTTCTCCCCCCACAAACTACCGGATTGATTTGAATTTGAAATTATTCAAGTTCAAATTCTTTCCTAAATTAGTGATTCTATTTTAGGAAAGTTTCTCATTTAAATCTAAAATTCAAATTGAATTTATTTCATTACTTTCCTAATTCCTAAAATCAAATTTAGAAGCCTTAAATCCTCTCATTAATTGCTCCCATGAACACCCATACCACCGCCCTCCCTCTCCCTTGAATTTGGGATTGGAAATTTCTTTCCTATTTCCAATTCCCACATTTGGAAATATTTCCAAACTCCTAACTCTCTAGCCGAATTTCCCAGAGCCGTATTTCCAATTATATTTTCCAAATCAAGTCACTGATTTGGAAAATAAAAATTCCTCAACCCACCCTATCATCTCTCCCGCTTAACTGCTTCAAGAGTATCAACTTAGTTTCCTGCCTCCAATTCCCACCCTCCTCTTCAAGAAAAATCTGAAATTTTCTCAGATTTTGGGATCAAAATCTGAAGTTATTTTTCAGACTTTGGTCAAGAGCCTTGGAGTGTATTTTCTTTTCTCCACTTGCAAGAGAAACTTCTTTCTCTTGACACCATTTGCAAGGCATATCAAGGAGAAGGAGATTGATCATCCGGTACCCATGAATGGCGGATCTGGAAACTGATTACGCCATAACATGGGACGAAGACGGCTTCGTAGACATCCTACAATCTACTTTCTTCGACGTGAATCCAAGAGTTGATCTCACCGTCAAGGATTATTTGGAGCGCACGTTGATCTATTTGGTAGAGGCTAACGACGAACACTTCAAAGGCATCGAGTGGAGGATCTCCACCTCTCCCTAATGAAGGTTTCTCTTTTCCCTTGCATCTTATTCCTTTTAGTCTAAACTCTCCTTGGTTTGATTGCAGTCATGACAGACTCTTCCGCCTTGCTCTTGCTTAAGCTTAGTAATCGTAGGAATTGAGCGCACCTCGATGCATCCTAATTCTCATTGTTAGACTAAAGATTATTTTGAAGACTACTACTGTTTGTTGTGTTATTTTTCTTATTTATTTTGGAAGCTTCAAAGCTCTCATCATGTGATTTAAGCCTAATCGGACAACCACTGATTGTTTTATTTCGTTGTTCAAATTTTCCCGTAGCTTTATTCTTGAATTATTCTAATCATAAGTTGTGCAAATCCAAATGAATTAAACCTCACATATGTAGTTCTGCATCATGTGTTAAGTGTATGTAGGATTCAAAGCACTTCATAATACATACCTCCAAAAACTCATTTAGTACTCCTTTACCATGCACATCAATACTTTGTAGCTGTTTATCCATTTCATCAACTATTTGGTCATCAAAAGTAAAAGCAACTATGCCCTGGAAAACAAACCAAAACATGACTAAATACAAAGTTCAAAAAATAATGGCATGAAAAACAATGAAAGTACCTTATGAGCAGCTTTAGTAAACTGACTAGCAGTGCTACTTAGGGCATAGATTGTATTGCTAAAAAGACTTTTTGAACCTTCTTTTACACCAGTCAACAGTCCACTAGGGCTCTGCAAACAGCCCTTATTAGGTCACAAATTTAAAACCGATCAATCATCTGAAAAAAATCAATTATGTAAGAACAGTCGCACACCTGTAAAATACCTCTGCTGGAAATCGATAGAAAGTCCCTTATACCAAGCCTAACGTTCCTTGCAAAGCCAATAGGATTTCCTATTACACCCGCAGAACCAAATAGCTGCAAGTAAGGACAAATTGCCACATAAGTAAATGAGAAATAGAAAATACTGACACCTTCAATATGACTACATCACAATAGCTACGATAATGCAATAGAAAAAAGATGATTGCTTGTAGCATATTATATTATTATGGTTTTGTTTGGGACTGGTTTCTTATTGCTTCTTAAAGCAGCTTCCTAGCACAAAAAAATTAATTTTTATGTTAGGAAGCTGTTTTAAGAAGCAGTAAAAAAACCGGCTAAAAAAAGCAGTAAAATTAAACTAAGTGATTACATTTAGGGAATTGAGGCTGTTTTGCATGGTATGAGTATCATGCATATGAAGAAGGGTAATAACTTTACCTTGTAGATCTCATGAAGCAACTGCCGCATGTAATGTCTCACAAGGATATCTCGTATTGATCCAGGACTAGCCATGAGATGTTCAAGAGTTAGTTGCCTAAGGTGAACAGGCACTCCTTCAACATCAACTAGAGCCATAATACCTCTCTGCATTCAAGTGTTGGTAACATTGATTAAAAGATTGAATTTAAAAAAAAGAAGCTGAAAAGAAAATTTCCAATCATAATGAACATTTTGAGATTCTAATCCCTGTGTTGGGTCAGTTATCAAAATAACATAATCAAAGAAGTTCATTCTTAAAATTAAGTTTATCGAGCTTGCCCCCCATAATAGGTACTGTTATTAGAAAATCATAATCATAGGGGGGATCCTATTAAAAAAAAATGCCCTCTTAAGTTCATAAATAAATGCACTTTTGGACTCCATTCATAATGTTGAGTACAACTAAAGTAAAATCATAAAAAAGATGAAATTCTATCTATCTCTCTCTCTCTCTCTCTCTCTATATATATATATATAAGATCCATCTATCCATCCATCCTTCGCACTTATTTGTTAAGGATGATAAATTTAAGTATGCTTAAAATTCTCAAAGAGTTGATTCATATAAAGTGTATCGGCAAAAAAACTCACGTTGATAAGGAAGTGACATGTGCCTACTTGATTTTGTGATTAACTTGACTGTATTGACATTATCATATTATGAGTTGGAGCCTAACCCCAAATGTTCTCTAATAATTAAGCCTAAGAGTTATGAGCCGTAAGGCATACTTATTGAGCATAAGCTCTCTATTAGCAAATGTTATCCCAATTGAAAAACTTTCACCCACATCTACGAAATGCCCTTATTAGATAAAACAACCCATGATTGTTAACATGGATCCATATAATGGACCGTGTACCTTCACTAAGTAGATCAAGATCTATAACAACCTGAAATGTTGAAACTATGAGATCTAGATCGAAGTTATCATAACTTCTCCCTCCAACCACTCTAGCAATAGCAACATCTTTCTCTCCACAATCTAAATTGCTACAATTGAAGAAAAAAAATCAACAACCTATAATAAAATGTGCTCTCTTTATGATCAAGCGAAGTGATTAACCATATAAATTTTGCTTATAAGAAATCTAGAACCAAAACATAAAGTTCTCATAAGAGGACATTTCTAGGCGAGTTTTTTATTTGATATCAAATCTATCTTCTAAAAAATTAAACAAGAATAAATCGTATTGATGGGGACATCAGCTCATGAAAGGTTTATTAGAGGCGTGGCCGTCGATCTACGGATTGTGACGGCCACGATCGAGTCCTTATATTTCTGAGTATTTATGTTATTTTTCTATTCATGTATTTTTCTATTTTATTGTGTCATGCATTTGTTTTTACTATGTTTCCAGTTGTACCCTTTTAGTGGGGATTGTCGTTTGTAAGCCCAAAGGGCAAGTTTGTCTTTTATTTTCTTGAGTCCTTGTACTTGGCTATTTATAGCCCCTTATCTCATCGTATGAGGTTAATGAATGATTGCTTATGAATATTTCTGCTTGGATGAGTTTGAGAGAGCTTGAGAGTTCTAATGGAGAGAGATCCCTAGGAGAGGGAGGTTTGTGCAACACCCACCAACCTAGATAAGTTGGGTTCGTGGTTTCTTTCATTTTTCTCGTTTTCTTTTCTTCCTTTTGTTTCTTCCTTCCCCTTTCCACTCTCACTTAGCCGCCGGATTCCACCACACCTGAATCCCTTTCCCCTACCTCCTAACCCCACGGCCAAAACCCCCAACCCGAGTCCCCATACCACCGGCTCCAGCCATCTAGCCGCCGGCTACCACTCCCCCTTTCCCATTAAGTTCCATTGCCTAATCGGGATTGAATATTTTGGGACAGATTTTTGAATTCAAAATTGTTCAATTTGCAATTTAAAATCTTTCCTAAAATTCCAAACCTATTTTAGGAAAGTTCCTAAATTAAATCTATTTGAATTGGGTTTAATTTAAACTTTCCCTCTTTACTAAACCCAATTAGGAAGCTCTCAATTCCTCCCACTAACTCCCCCTCTCCTTAATACCGCCGCCGCACCCCCCCCCTTAATCCCGCCGCCGCCCCCCCCCCCCCCTTGCTTGAATTAGGAATTATTTCCTAAATCAACACCTTTGCTTTAGGAAACTATTTCAAATCCCCTTGATCTATGTTGGCCGAATTTTCCTAAGAGCCTCAAATTATTAAATTATTTCCTAAACCAAATATTGGAATTAGGAAATAAATCCCCATCCCTATCCCCCTTATTACCGCCGGCCTCCCTTCTCCCTAACCGCCTCTCTCTCTCAAATCTCATCTCTCCCTCTTTAATATCCCAAGTAAATTGATGCCTTAGTTTCTCCTTCCAACTCCCCTACCTCCTAAGCATAGAAATCTGAAATTTCTCTCGGATTTCGGCTCCAAATTCTGAAACTATTTCCAGATTTTTGAAAAGGGGACTTAGGAATTATCCCCCCTCCACTTGTTGGAGAAAATCCTTTCTCTTTGCTACTACTCAAGAGGAGTATCAAATACTAAGGAGATCTTGTCTTTCACCACCCATGAATGGCGGATTCGGAGACTGAATATGGCTTAATTTGGGACGAGGACGGTTTCACCGATATCCTATGCTCAACTTTCTTCGACGTGAATCCTAGGATTGATCACACCGTCGAGGACTACTTGGAGCATATCCTGGACACCTTAGTGGAAGCAATTGACGAGCACTTCGAAGGCGTCGAGTGGCGGATCTCCACCACCCCGTGACGAAAGGTTCTCTTTCTCCTTTCATTATATTTCTTAAGTCTAACTTCTCTTGATTTTGATTCCAGTCACGACGGACAACTCTTTACTGCTCATGCTAAAGCTTAGTAAACGTAGGGTTTGAGTGCACCTTTATGCTTTCTAATTCTTATTGTTAGACTAGGGATTTCTTTGAAACTACTACTTGTCATTGTGTTATTTTCTTGATTTATTTGGAAAAGGTTCAAATCTCTTGCTATGTAATTTGGCTTAAGCGGGTGTGACCCCTATTTGTTTTGATTCATCATTTTAAAGTGCTATTAGTTTTGTTATATGATTATTCTAATCACAAGTTGTGCAAAATCTAAATGAACTAAAATCATCTCATACTTAGTTCTGCATCACGTATATTGAGCAGAGCTAGATGGAGATTTTCTAGAGCTCATGTGCATTGATGCTAATTTCCTAGTTCTATTGTTTCCAAATCTCTATTTCAAAACATAATTTGTTCTTTGTTTTGTCCATCTATTGATTTAGAAGTTGATTGATCTTCCCACTGAATTTTAACTTGTTACTATTGCAGAAACCACTCCACTTCCACTCATTTGGATTCCTTCCTCGAGAGACTCTATTGGTTTGCCCCTTTCAGCAATTAACTGCAACAATCTTTGGCCTTTCTTCACAATTTGATTTGCATGTAGTATTATAGATGTGCTTGGCTTCACTACATCCTAATTCACCCGATTTTGATAGTGTAGAATTGGTCAGCTGGCGGTTTCCTTTTGTGACTTCTCCTTTTGGCATAGTCGTTATTGCTAATGAGTTTCATTATAAAGCTTGGATGAGTTCTTTTGTTTTATTTCGTGAGTATTGCATTATAGTAATTTCCAGAAAATGCATGGTACAGCTTGAACGAGATTCTAAAATAAAAAATTTACTGTATTGTTTAAGAACTTATTCAAGCTAGAATTCAAATGCGTTGAATTGAAAGTTGCAGTACTAAGCCCCATCTTGTAGGATTTTGAAAGGTTACTATTTTTTGTTTCATTGTTTTGTTTTGTTTTTTTAATTTATTGAAGATTGTGAGAATACGATTGATTTTACTGACCTTAGCACCCTAAATGAAAATAATTTTTTTTATTTTTATTATCGTATTAGTAAAACCGAAGTTATAGAGGCTTTAAAAAAAATGAAATGTGAAAAAACTGTTGGACATGATGATATTCCAATAGAGCGTGGAAATGCTTAGGAGATGAAAGAAGACTAAAAAAGATGCCATATGAGTGGAGAAAGAGCCTGTCGATTTCTATTTTTAAGAATAAAGGTTATGCATAAGATTGTGTGAATTATAGAAAGATTAAGTTAATGCGTCATGCTTTAAAACTATGGGAGAGTTATGGAGCATAGGTTCTGATGTGAAACTAATGTTTCTCAAAATCAATTTGGATTTATGCCGGGTAGGTCTACTATGGAAGCTATACATTTATAGAGAGGTTTGATGAAGAAGTATAGAGAGAACAAGGAGGATTTACATATGATATTTATTGATTTAGAGAAAGCATATGATTAAGTTCCAAGAGAAGTGCTATGGAGAGTTCTAGAAAAGAAAAGGGTTAATAATGCTTATATTCAAGTAATTAAGGACATGTATGCAGGAGATATTACTTGTATTCAAACACAAGATGGTCTGACCAAGTATTTTCCTATTTCAGTTGGGTTACATCAAGGATCAACCTTAAGCCCATATCTTTTTGCTTTAGTCATGGATGTTCTCACTAGACATTTGCAAGAGGTTGTACCCTAGTGTATGCTTTTTGCTGATGATATTCTTCTTGTTGATAAGATTAGAGAGGGTGTTGAAGGTAAACTTGAATTATAAAGATCACCTTAGAGTCTAAAGGTTTTTGTTTGA
Source organism: Dendrobium catenatum (assembly GCF_001605985.2). Taxonomy (NCBI): domain Eukaryota; kingdom Viridiplantae; phylum Streptophyta; class Magnoliopsida; order Asparagales; family Orchidaceae; genus Dendrobium; species Dendrobium catenatum. The sequence goes on from NW_021319908.1 coordinate 3,025,429, forward strand.
GTAGATCTAAAACAAAATATATGGAGTGTAATTTTAGTAGTAATAGATGTAGTTGGGGATATTAGTAGTAGAATTCAAGTTGGATTGTTGAAGTGGAGGAATGCATCAAACTTGTTGTGTGCTAAAAAGGTCTAAAATGGTGGCGAAACCTGCAATGCTTTATGTTGCAGAATGTTGACCATTAAAAGAGAATCATAATATTAAGTTAAGTTTCGTAGAGATGAGGATGCATAGGGGGATGAGTGAATTTACTCTTAAAGACAATATAAGAAACGAGCATATAAGTGAAAAGGTTGGAGTAACTCAGGTGGAAGATAAGATTAGAGAGAGTCGACTTAGATGGTTTGGTCACATAAAATGGCGGCCTTCTGATGACCCGGTTAGGAGAGTGGATGTATTAGATTTAACTTATGTTAAGAAAAGAAAAGGTAGACATAAAAAAACTTGGTTAGAAAATATTAGAAATGACATTTATTTATTAGATTTAAATGAGAAATGAGAATTTGACCCTTAACAGGACATAATGGAAAAAAAAATGATTCATGTAGCCAACCCATGTAGTGGGATAAAGGCTTGATGTTGATGTTGTTGTTGTTTTTTTTTTAATTATACATAAGAGATTCCTATGTAAAATTTAGTTCATTGTTTAATAAAATTCAAATTTGTTTGTGCTATTGAATATAGATTCTTCAAATATTTTGCATGTCCTGAAGACAATCTTCCAGGCATGATTCTCCTTGTACCAACATGAGGTTTGAATGTTTCAATTGATTTTTTATATCATTGTGCTTGCTTCTAAATTGTGTAGTAATTGATTTGTGTGCACGAGAAGACTTTTGTCAAATTCATTACATAACGATTTTAGTTTCTGTGATGTAAATTTCATTCGCTGCATTATTTCATATTCATTCTAAATTTTTACGTGGAGTTTTATTATCGTTTGGAATGAATAAATTGAGTTTTCTATTTTACAGCAAAAGCAACTAATTTTTGCATAAATTAAAAGCCGGAAAATTGTGAATTTTGATCTTTTGCATATGTTTCTTCATGCATCTGATCCTAGATTTGCTCTAATGAACATTAGATTCTAAGCTACAACAATGTGGACTTGAAGTCAAGGTGTTTCGAAGAAAATTGTAAAAATTGAAGGAAGAAATCGCTAACTTACAACATAGTAAATTATTCTCACCTGAAATGCAGTACTACTAATACGAGTAAGATTTTCAACTTCAGCAAAGACTTCAGCTCGGATCATCAACGGAGTGCTTGAAAAGCTTGTCAAAAAAAAGACATGATAAATAACTTAAACTTAATAAAGCTTCCAGAAATTATGTCTGCAAAGCATATACCTAAGGGAAAGCTTGATGGGTGCCAATTCAAAATTTTCAACATATATCTTTTTTTGTCTTCTAGCTAATACATAAATTTGTTGCCATGGAGCTCCCATTGGGGCTACATCAGGTAACAAATCGCTAGCATCAGTCTCAATGACTTCAGATGTCCTCAAAATATCATATTGTCCACACAAATAACTGTGACCCCTTGCAAATTTATGTGTTGCATCACTACAATAACCTAGAATTCGCTGATCAAAATTCTTTTGTGATGTTCTCTGCAATCTTGAATTTACAGTTCGAAAAAAATCAAATAAGCATAAGAGAATTTGTTCTTCAAGCTCGATGCACATAGAAGCCAATCTACAAAATAATTAAACAAAATTAGGACTATTAAGAACCTGTAAAGCTCGCCAGTATAAATGATCTGGACTTCAAAACTAGAAGCTACCTGAAGGTTATATATTCAAATGAAACCAACGATACATCTGATTTCCTCCATTTGGCTGCAGAAAAATAAAATACGGGTTCACATGTAACAGATGAACTCGTACTGTCAAGCTGAACCTGCAACCAGTTTTCCTTATTTTTTGAATGGTTTAAAGATCTTCCTCTGTAATCATTATCAAAATAAACTATTATAGGGTATATGGTATCAGACAGCTGATTATCGATCTGAAGTGATAAAATTTGAGACAAAATCTTCTGCTGTTCTGAACTCTGCATCAGAACAACTGTTGTCTCCCTAGCACAAGCAAATATCAATTCCTGAAAGTATTTAAAAAAAAATTATGAAATTTATTACATGATTTATGCAATCTCAAAATGTTAATCTCAGCATTTTCACCTGGGGGGCTGAACTCATCAGAGAGATTCCAACAAAAGACAAGTGAAATTTTATCACTTCAGTGAAATGAGATTCTTGATACAGTCTCTTATCAGCTTTTCTTTTCTCCTTGAATCCAAGAAAATTACTTCCTTTGATGTCTCTTATGATGTGATAACTCGAGTCAATAATACTGAGCACCTGCAATGAAAAAAAACAATCATTGACGGGATACCCTACCACAATCTATGCATAAAAGGATACAAAAACAAACCTTTGTTGCTCCTTCTGCATGTACTGAGACAGAAAATCTTCTGTCCGGCTTCTGCAAATGAAATTTAAGAGGTCAAGGGAGCATAAGTGAGGCGTTCAGAATCAAATGTCCGGAAAATGTAAGAAATAGTACTCAAATACGGCTTCACAGAGTGTGATCATGCCAATAAATGAAGTTCAAAAAATAAATATCATCCTTAAATATGCTCTAGATGCTAAACTTTTATTACCAATAATTTCAGATAATCAAATTTAGTTACTAATGTTGAATGCCCCAAAGGGGAATAATCATCATTTAATGGTGTTTAATTCAGATTTTCTGAGTCTCCTATCTTAGCTTGTCATCTAAAATTTCGAAGAAGTATTGACATTTACAAAAGAAATCAAAGAAAAGGTATCAAGAATAAACAAAGAACAATGTCAACAACGATCATTGAACTATTTATGAGGGATCATTTTAATCTAAGATTATTTTTATTTGTCCAACTGAATCCCTTGACTCCTCAAATTAGATCCATAATAGTCCCTCAACTTCGTAAATCTGATCCAAAATATTCTAGCAGATAAATCATTTTGAATTATATTTGAGATATCAATAAACTAAATTAAACACATTTATAGTTTAGGACTAACATGACCCCCATACAAACATTCCAAGGATTAATTTGACCTTCCTCGAATGAAAATGATGTGTTATTCTAAAAAATAACAACCACCCAGCTATAATCTCGAAAATAATTGTAATCCAAATATTTGCAATTGGAAATATGGATGATACTAATAAACATGATTGATACATAAATTATAACATTTTACTATTCCAAAAAAGGGTTTCACACGAGTCAAATATGTAAATTACCGGCCAGATGAATATATAAGAAACATCAATGCATCAAAATGTTAGACATTATTAACATATTGCAGATCACTTGGTTCATTAAGATTGAGTACCTCAGATGTTGAAGAAAAGCACACAGGGGCATACTCTTGTACATCATCAAGATTGTATGTACCCACAATTCTTTCACCAGGTACCTACATCCGTAAATGTTAATATACATAATAAAAGGGCAGAACTTAAGGGAAATGGAAAAGGGTAAACCTCAACAATGATACGATGAGGATAGCAAGGTTCATCCCAAGCATACTCGCATGATGTGTAGGGATGCACAACAGTTTCAACAGATTCACACTTATGCTGGTAAATCCGTAGTCTCTGCCATACCAAACAGGTAGCATCTTAGGGAGAGACATGAACTAGCAAATTCAAGCATGCATACATGTTTGTTTATAAAAGAACATCGCATAATTAGAAGAATGTCATTCTATAAGAAAGCAGATGACATTAATAATGAGTAAAATGAACTACTGCTAAATTTAACTCAAGAAAATAGTCCTTAAAATTCAAGATTTAAAGAATACACTGTACACCACATGATCATAGATGAATTCCTGAAACAACCATAAAAAACAATCTATTGCACTAGCAAACAGTTAGAGTAAATTAAACTTTAAGTGGGTTGGTTCAGAAGAAATGTTAGGCCTGACAGGGTATTTTGGGAGTGATGAAGAGGAGGGGATCAGGGTAGAGGGATGGTTTTACATTGTCAAAAAAGTGCCGGTGAGGAGGGAAAATGGGGTGACGTATAAAGCTTTTCCCCTTTAAGAGAGGTGCATAATGTTGAAACACATTAGCCCAAGAGAATACCACCAAATGAAAATTGGAATTTGGTGCAGTTGGGCTGAGGAAGGGAATGGTTGCATAGTAGTAAATAATGGGATGAGAAGTATTCAAATCAAACCTTCTCTCTCTACCTGCCACCCCTTCCCCTTTTCCTCTTGATTGAAGTCAATCATGCTTGATAGCCTTCTTTCCTATTGTGGATGTGTTTTAATATGAGAAGCATTTGAATTTAAATTCAAATGTATTTAAATTTCAAATCATTTCCCTAATTTAGTTATCTTATTTTAGGTAAGTATTCAAATCAAACCTATTTCAAATTCAAATAGGATTTGATTTAAATATTCCTCCCCAATTTAAGGTTCCCCACTAGGTAAGCATTTAAATCTCTCTCCATAAACTCCCAAGTCCCTCTTAACACCGCCGGCCCCTCCCCTCCTTTAGTTATTTAATTCCTTAATGGGATATCCAATTATGAGATTTAATTAACCACCCCCTTTTTTCTCATTTAATTTTAAATTCAATTTTCAAATTCCCCCCCCACCCCATCCGTTATGCATCAATACACTAAAAAATAGATATTATATATATATATAATCTTTCTTTGGCAAGTTTTAGAGTAAAGCCACTCCCAAAAGAAAAATGATGCGGTAAAGTCAAGTCAGAGTTGAAAAAAAGTGTTGGAGAAATTTTGTTATCAACGAATTGCATATTTTATGATCGAACACGACATAGAAAATGATATATTATCCCAAAGTACAATAATACCATTTCCTTATAGACTCGATAACAAAATTTACAATTTGAGTTTTAAAAAGAGATTTCTCCCATTCAATATTTGGTTTAATGGAGTTTATTTTATTTTGAGGTACATATGCCCCACAGGGGAGAGCTCCTATGGTTAATTATATCTCAAATGTTTGTCATTTGAGAGAAATTTTGATTAAACTAGTGATTTTGTTTCTTTTAAAATCATCAAAATATCGGCAAAATGCTTTCCATTTTAAAATCCATGAAATTTTTGTTAAATATTTTTTGTCTTTAGGAATTTCAAAGGAAGAGGGAAATCAACTTTGATTGGAGTTCTTGGAATAAAAGCCAAAAGGAGGAAGAAGAGGAGTACTTGATTATGAGGAAAAACTCAGAGATATTCAAAACTATATTATGTTAGGCTTTACATTTTAGAATCTAATTTTTGTTTAAGTTGATAATTTTAATTTAGATTAACAACACGTGTGGAGAAAATGCTCGGAAGATGATGGCTTATGAGGTGATTAAAATCGACCACTAACTCGAATCCTAGGACTAAGGTGAGGACTATTGAGAGTTGGTACTTTAAACCTAAGTACAAATTACACATCATATGAAGCATATTCAGTCCGACTTCTGGATTTATTACCCTGCCTAGAAATGACTACCAACTAACTCACCTAGTCGCTTATAAAAACATGATATCCGCTCTCAATACATATGAACAGTAGAGAGATTGTTTTATTTATAAAGTATGACTTATAATTTGGCTTTTAGGCCAAGATGTCTGACCATGTGGGTATGTAAAAATGCTAATTCACAAATGCATATTTTTTATCTGATCCTTAAATGAAAACTTTTATATATATGACACTAGGCTATGCATGATCATTTTAAATTTTAAAAAATTTGACTCCTTAAAGGGAGCTGTGCAACTTTTCTTATATTTGAAAATCATGGAGCCTAAAGTTGATTTTAGTTTGCTTACATTTTAATGGGTAGAAAAATTAGTTTTATCTTAAGAGTTTACTACGTCAACATGCCCAGGTCACCCCCAAACAAAACAAAAGAAGAAACCTAGAAAATATTATGCATTTTTGTAGCGCAATCAGGTAAACAATAAACAACAACAACAACAACAACAAGCTTTTATCCCACTACGTGGGGTCGGCTACATGAATCATTTTTCTCCATTGTGTCTTTTTTAAAAGGTAGTATTAAAAATTTTGTTTGAGAGAATGGAAGTTTCTACATGAGAAGTCAATACTAAAAAATTTTTGAAAACTTAAATCAGGTAAACAATACACGCATGCTTTATATTTTTAGTTTTCATGTGTTGTAGGAGATTTATGTGGTGTTATTTATTTTATTTTAGTTTTATCCTCACTTGAGGAAGCTTTTGTGTTGTTTAGTCAAGGGCCTTCTTGTCTTTTGTCCTTTCATGTTTTTGCTGCCTATATATATGGCCTATTGTTCTCTCTTGTATGGATAATCAATATTTTGATATAAATTTCTGGTTATATGCTTTCTATTTTCTTAGTGAGTTGAATTTGTGTGTGAATTCCTTTTGAGAAAGACAGAATACCCAATAGCGCGTGAGCTCTTGGTTGGTATCATCTTCCCTCTATAATTATTTTTTCTCCTTCTCTAGCCACCCAAACAACACCATAACTGCAACAAACTGTTGCCCTCAACCAACAACCACCTCCCTCCCTTCCTCTCATCCACCTCCACCTTCTCCCCAACACCCTCAACCCTTAGGCTTCCCAAATTATGTAATTAATTCACATTAATTGAGCATTTATCTCAATTAATTGTGACATTTGGAGATCCACAATCACTTTTACTTCTTCATTTCCAAGAAAGCCACATTAATCCTCTCTCTTCCCCAAGCAACTAGCCCCACCTCTTAACCTCCCAAGCCAACTAATTCCCTTCCCAAGAAAATCACATCAACCCTTTCTCTTTTCCAAGTAGCAAGCCCTCACCTCTTTACTTCCCAAGCTGATTTCTCCCTTTCCAAGCCATTAAAATTAGTCAAATCATACTCCCCTCCTCCCCATGCAGCCGGCCTAGTTCACCCCTCCATACCCCAAAATTGTGATCCACTTCCAAATCCTCATATAGCTGAAACTTTATTTTCTCTCCTAACTATTCTACCTCTCCGAGGAAACTTAGCTTCTACTAATGCAACAAGGACATTAATTCAACAAAGAGCAAGGATTTCAAGGGCAAGCCAAGGAAGAACTAACCGACACTTCATCAAGGACTCCATTCCTCCCATTCATGAGCTAATTATCAACCCTCCCATTGTCTTTATCTAACTAAATATTAGTCTTCTCATTTCATCTATAATAGCATTATCTCATATGCGTTGATTAATCCGCCAAGTTCTACTTAAATTTGAGCAAATATAAACTCTAGTGACCAGTCCCTTAATTAAATGTTGGACTTGTGCCAATCCATATAAGATAGTCTAAACTAATTCTCCTTTGTTATTGTTTAGACTTTGCATGTTAGTTTCTTACTATCACATGATTTAATAGTTCAAATTTTCTTATTATTTTTAATGTTTATGAAGTTTATGTTGATGTCTTTGATGTTCTCTTAGCTTAAATATCTATTTGCATGACTTATTTCTCTTAGTCTTGCATCACTTAGTCCAACAAGTTCTTAATGAAGGGTGCCCTCAAGGGTTGCAAAGGATGCTAAATAATAAAATTACAAAAAATTGCTAGGGTGTCCCCTGAAAGCGACGCGCTGTATGGCCTGAATACAGTGACAAGTGTGTATGGGCCGCTGCACCGACGCCCGGGTGCAGTGTTAAATAGGCAAGGGTTCCCACATCAAGGACGGATGTGGGCAAAGAAGCTAGTCCATGAAACTAAAATTAGGATAGGAACTTGGAATATAGGATCCCTTACAAGAAAATTAATGGAATTAATAGATATTATGATTTATAGGAAGTTAAATATTTTGTGCATTCAGGAAACTAAATGGGTTGGAGAGAAGGCTAAGGAAATTGATAGTTTAGGATTTAAACTTTGGTATTCGGGTAGGAGTCGTATTAGAAATGGTGCAGGTGTTATTATAGATAAGAGTTTAAAGGATAATGTTATAAAAATTAATAGGATTGGAGATAAAATTATAGCTTTAAAGATT
>NW_021319908.1:3035041-3053955 GCF_001605985.2 Dendrobium catenatum
TTTCACCAATCTCAGGTGGTTTGATGATTGCATTTGCTTGTAGGGGTGCAGATCTTTCTTTATTGGTCTCCGTATTGCCATCTCAATCAACAGGCATTGTAGAGACTGTTGTAGGAATTCGTACATCTTTCATGTGCATCGGGACTTCATCTCCCACTTGCAATTTGTTGTTAGCTTGGACGACCGTGCATTTGGACTTTGATTTGTTCATTTATCCAAAGCACCGTCCTACGCATTCCGCATAATACTAAGTTAAGTGTGGCAGAGATGAGGATGCTTAGGTGGATGAGTGGCTTTACCCTTAGAGATAGGATACGGAATGAGCATATACGTGAAAAGGTTGGAGTAGCTCCAGTAGAAGATAAGATTAGAGAGAGTCGCCTTAGATGGTTTGGTCACATAAAACGGCGGCGGCCTTCCGATGACCCAGTTAGGAGAGTAGAGGTATTAGATTTGACTTATGTTAAGAAAAGTAGGGGTAGACCTAGAAAGACTTGGTTAGAAAATATTAGGAATAACCTTTCTTTATTAGATTTAAACGAGAATTTGACTTTTGATAGGACACAATGGAGAAAAAGGATTCATGTAGCCGAACCCACATAGTGGGATAAAGGCTTGATGTTGGTGGTGGTGGTGTTGGTGAGTGAATCGCTTTAAAGAAGTAAAACTCACAAAAATATTAGATGTAAAGCTACTTTGGGTGGAGCTGGTGTTGTTGCGGAAACTCTTCCACCAAGGAAGCAAGTGAAAGAAATTTACATTCCACGGACTTTTTAAGTTTCTCAAAACCACTTTGGGTAACATCTAGCAATTCATTTCTGATTTATTGGCAATGACAACTTTACCGGTTACAAGATCACTCACAAATAGATGATCCACATGACACTTTATTAATTACCCAAAATATCTTCTAAAACAAAATAGCTTAAGTACTAAATTCTTAAGAAATTACCTCCATTGAGAAATTATCTATCCTGTATGGAATAAACCCAGTCTTGTCATCTGAAAGAAGTATTAACTGAGTTGAAAAGCTTCCATTAGACTTTGGAATTGATTTTTCATCATTCAAAGCCATATCAGCATTTTGTACTTCAACTCGGACCATGTTTAATTCACCGGACACATAGTTGCGCATTTTTACTTGAACATCTCCAAGGCAATCTGGAAGGAAACTCCCTGACCATTGCCATCCCATTCCATTAAACCGAAGAGATACAAGCAACTCTCTGCAACACTTAGTCAATGTTATAAATATAAATTGCAAAACATAAAATCACAGAAAGTACCATAAAAGGCTGACTCATATCATGGTTTTTTATACAAAATGTTGACGAATGAAAAAAAGCACAAAAAAATTGAACTGTAATTTAAGATAACAACAGTATTATACTTCATGATAACATCAATTATGCTAGATTGGTGGTAATGCACAGCAATTAGCAGAGACGTGTAGAAGTTCCAAAATTCTTGTACACAGATACTGGAAATAGGATATAACAAGAAGTAACAACTCAAACTATGATACAGAAACCAATAACATTCAAATAGTAATTGCCTATCTTTATGTGGAAGGAAAAGAAGAAACCTTGATGTATCAGACCAATTAAGATGAGAGTGTTGACCAACACGTAAAGAATAAGCATTATTTGTTCCTTTCTGTTTGTAAGACAAATCTCTGGTACATGCATTACAGATAACAAATCTGCAAATGACAACAGAACATGTCAGCAATTGTAGGTTATAGAAAATAAAAGAACCGATCATATAACTGTAAGTAAACCCAAGAAGAAACATTATTTTGTTCACTTCAGGTAAATTAATGAGTTAATCCATATCTTAGAGAATCTTTGCCCGAAAGATATTATTTTCAAATGATAAATAACCAATGACCAAGAAAGGTAGAACCTATTATTTTTACCATATGTTTGCAACTTTCAACAATTTACATAATGGGAACTATAGATACTTCAAAATGTTCCATTTATATCCGACAAAAGTTAACAATTCACGAGTGCCAGGTAATCTTTGTCTGCTATTGTCATAATCTGAACATAATAGAAGACCTACTGAATAAAAAACACTAAAAGATTATTATATTTGTTATTTATCTTTATGATTTAAATCATTTTTGGATGTACCATGATAAGTTTCAACTGATGATTTTATTTTCCACAGTATAATTCATAGGATTCCCACACTGGCTTCAGGGATAATCAGACTCAAACAAGTTCATAACAAAAGCATCAAGGGAAGAAGTGACACATATATTGAAGGACAAAGTAGCTGAAACTAAAAATAGTATCTAGCAATAAGTTAGGCTTAAGACAGGGTAGATCAATATCAAATGTTCTAGCTTAAATCAAGGACAATTTTTTTTTTTGGTTTTGATAAACATCTAAATAATTGCATTCGAATACAACAAAAACAACAGCAACAACATCAAGCCTTTATGTGACATGAATCCTTTTTCTCCATTGTGTCATATTAAAAGTCAAATTCTCATTTAAATCTAATAAAGAAAGGTCATTCCTAATATTTTATAATTAAGTCTTTTTAGGTCTGCCTCTACCTTTCTTAACATAAGTCAAATCTAATACCTCTACCCTCCTAACCGGGTCATCGGAAGGCCGCCGTTTTATGTGACCAAACCATCTAAGGTGACTCTCTCTAATCTTATCTTCTACTGGAGCTACTCCAACCTTTTCATGTACATGCTCATTTCGTATTCTATCTCTAAGGGTAAAGCCACTCATCCACCTGAGCATCCTCATCTCTGCCACACTTAACTTGGTATTATGCTTCTGTTTTAATGGCCAACATTTGGTACCATAAAGCATTGCAGACCTCACTACCATCTTATAGAATTTTCCCTTAAGTTTGAGGGGTACTTTTCTATCACACAACAAGCCCGATGCATTCCTCCACTTCAACCATCCAACTTGAATTCTGCTAATAATATCCCCATCTATTTCACCATCACTCTGAATAATAGATCCAAGATATCTAAAACGTATACTCTTATTAATGACTTGATTGCCCAAAGTCACAATCCCCTCACTAGGTCTATTACTACTAAAATTACACTCCAAATATTCCGTTTTAGATCTACTAAAGCGAAAACCTTTAGACTCTAAGGTTGACCTCCATAATTCAAGTTTACCTTCAACTCCCTCTCTAGTCTAGTGAGAACATCCATGACTAAAGCAAAAAGATATGGGCTTAAGGCTGATCCTTGATGTAACCCAACCAAAATAGGGAAATACTTGGTCAAACCACCTTGTGTTTGAATGTGTTCCTTAAAATAGCAAGCATGAAACATTTTAATCTACAGTTTACTCCAGGTAATTCCCTTTGCATTCACAATCATGCTCTGAATACTTCGCACAAAGGAATGCTACAAGTACCAGTTATAACTAAGGATAAAGATGCTTAACCATATCAAAAGAAAAATGATCATGGTTATTGATGAGTTAAAGAACCCAAAAAGAAAAAGAAAAAAACAAAAAAACAATTAATGCAATAGAAAAGATGGGAATACAAGATGATAAAAGACTTAAAAGTAAAAGACCAACAGTTTGGCTTTAGTCTTTCATTTAATCAAAACTACTATAATAGTGAACATTTTAAGGAAAGGAGCATCTGAAAATGGAGAATCCGCTTAATTTCAACGAAAAGATGCTTGCAACACACCATTAAACAACTACTAAGAAGCACAATTAAGAACCTGATCGGACTGCAAAAAACAGATCTCTAACTACTAAAAGCATCGGTTACCTTGAATTCCTCAAAATTGCTGAGGCACCAATTTGTAACAAAGTATTAAAAAGTAGTTATACCTTTGTACGGTGGCATCCTTTGTCCATTCAAGTCTCTAGCACTGTTTAATATAACTTAGAAAACGCATGCTATCATTCCCCTCCACGATTTCTTGAGTCAGAAGTCTTCTAACGTCCTACGCTTCACATGTCGTAGTTACTAAAGACTATTAGAATATTATGTACATTGCATGCTTTCCAAAGCATTAGTATCTAATATATTTTGCCAAAAAGTTGATATTGCAATCTGAAGTATTTCTACTGCAAGTATATGATGGTTATCCATATATCAGTTGTCACAATCACAAACTCTGATCCTTAATGAACATTTGATTATTGGATCAACCGGTGGATTAATCTTAAACTTGGAGCTCCTTAACAAACATTTGATTATTGGATTAACTGATGGATTGAACTTAAACTTTAGTCAAATGCACATCAAGTGTTAGGATTAATAAGCTTAAATGATAAAGCCCAACTAAGTTGAAACTCAGAGTTTAAGAGAGGTTTGGAAAAATTTTACGCATCACCACACGTTTGAACCAGTATTCTGATAGGAAACACTTCTCGATCTCAAGTAATTCCTATAAATCTTTGGAAAACAGCGAGAATTCTCCACAAAAATCCACACAAAACCAGAAATATAGTAGATAATATGTATTATTTGATGAAAGAAAAAATGCCAAGATACAATTGATCCTCTATTCGAGAGGAGATCTATCTCTCCCAATTCTCTAGACGCCGCTAGAGCCCAAACAAAACCTAAGAGATAACTCAAAATTCAGCCAAATTCAAGATGACCTAGCCCTAGGAAAACAAAATATTTAATGCATATAATCCAAAAGGAAATCTCTAAACAATCCCTACATTCAAATTTCCCTCTTACATCCCTCCAAGAACCTTCCTATTCTGACTACTGGAGCCCTCGGTTTGAGCGGCATGCAGAGGAGGCGGACGAGTTCCGCCTTTGTCTCCACAAGATCGGCTGGATAGGTCCAATGGATGGGTCTAACAATACCGCCCTCCCAAAGACGACACTCTTCTCAATTTCCATGTCATCACAAACGGTGAGAAACTGAAGAGTTTGGTCCTTACAACTATGCCCCGATGTATACCTTTCGTCACATCTAAAATAGAGCCCATTCGCCCTCTTCTCCAGTAATTCCATTTCTGTGAGCTTCTTGAAGTTGTCCTACAGTCTTCTCCTTCGAAGTCTCCTGAAGAGTATCAAGTGTTCGCTCCTTGGATGCCAAAAAGGTGGTGGTCATCTTGTACGAGCCTCTTAAGCTGCTGCTTCCCGTCCCTCTCTCCAGGTGCCTCTGACTCCACAAACCGAGTTAGCTCCATAGCCTCTCCCAAGTCACAATGCCTCATAACTCTAACCACTGTACGAATCTCTGGTTTTGTCCCTTCATAAAGTTTCCCTCTAGTACAGCCTCCGGAAGCTGGTCAAGTACTCAAATTTCTCACGGTACTCCACCACTGTCCCCTCCTATCAAAGCTAAAAACTGCTCATAGAAGTCCCCTCCCATGCTAGTTTGCAAATGTTCCAACAAGCAATCCTTAAACTCCCTCCAGGTTTGTATCGGTCGCCTCGTATCCCTCCACTGGTACCATGCTAAAGCTTTCCCTTCCAAGCACATCCTGGCTAACGTCAATCTCTCCCCATCCATCAACCTGTTGACGGTAAAATACATTTCCACCTTATAGATCCACCACTGGGCATCATCTCCCTAAAAAATTGGCATCTTCAACTTCCTCACCCTCAGATCGCCTCTGTTCCCTCTATTCCCTTCATAATTTACCGTTCCCCAAGGGGGTGGTTCCCCCCAAGTGTCCTTTCAAATTCAGCACCCCTTGGATCATAACAAACCCCTTCCTTTTCAAATTCAACCCCCTTTGGTTATAATTATCCTTTTCCCTTTCAAATCCCACTCCTCTCCTCTCCAATTTAGTACCCATTCGTTCTTTCCCTACCTCCTCTTGTCTCTCCCCATACCCTCTTCCCAGCCCCTCCCTAGAAAGAGGCTCTAGGGGAGGTATTCTCTATTCTTTTTGAATCTCCACCTCCTAATCTTCCCTTTCCTCGGTTGCCGGAGACTTCCCTTGCTTCTGACAACGCCATTTTGGGTTGGCCCTCGAGCAACTTCTTCAACATCTCTCCCAGGGTGGAAAATTTTCCATCAATCTTTTAGTAGATGGCTGAAATTTGACTTTTGACTTTTGAAAGTTGAGTATGGAGATCTAAAATTTTCTATTTCAACTGTCCGATCTCCCCTTTGCCGCCATCGATATCCAGATTTTTGTTAGCATAAAAAATGTAGATATCGACCCAAAAAACAACAAAAAAACCCTTTTTTTGGGACAAAATTCTACTGCAGAATGCACAAAAACAGCCCTAAAAACAGTCCGGAAAGCTACTCTGATACCAATTTGTAGAAAAAACTTGTAGATCTCAAATAATTCCTATCAATCTTTGGAAAATAGCGAGAATTTTCAACAAAAATCCACACAAAACTAGGAAAAAGTAGATAATTTGAATTAATTGATGAAAATGAAACGGAAAATACTAAAGATACAATTGATCCTCTATTCTAGAGGAGGATCTACTCTCCCAACTCTCTAGAAGCCGCTAGAGCCCAAGCAAAGCCTAAGAGAGAGATTAAATTTCAGCCAAATTCAAGATGCTCTAACCCTAGGAAAACAAACTATTTAATGCATACAATCCAAAAGAAATCTGTAAACAGTCCTTACATTCAAATTTCTCTCTTACATCCCTCCAAAAACCTTCCTATTCCGACTACTGGAGTCTGCAGTTTGAGCGTCATGCAGAGGAGGCGGACGAGTTCCGCCTGTGTCTCTGCGAGCTATTCTTGTATGGATTGGCTGGACCAATCTAACATTTTCCCAAACCAAATATCACTCAACCCCTTACATAATCAGCCCTCATCCTAATAGGTAGAATTCCTTCATGTAATAAGATTCCATTTGTTAGTTCTAAGAAAAACACTAGAAATTAAAATTAAAAAAACATGAAAATAAGTTATATTATATTAGCATCTTATTCATATATTTTCATAAAAATATATTACCTCGGCTGAAATGTAATAGCCCTTGTCCATCCAGATAATTTTTCAGAAACAGTTATGGATGTAACAGATATTAAGAAAGCACTAGGTGCATTTGGCTTTGGAATAGTGACATTAATAGAACCACTCGCGGGGACTAGAGGAAATGGAGTTGACCAAGCTGGAATATGCATGCTTTCTGATCTAATATGACTGGAGGATACAGCCAATCTAACCAAAAGGTCTGAAGCAGGAATATGATCTAGAGGAGCATACATATAAGGCTTAGCCCTTTTAGAGAAACCATACACAGTGCTCCTGGCAGCATCTCCAGCCTTCTTTGATGAGTAAATTGGATTGATGTCATTAAGCCCGACCATTGAACTGCAAACAGTTAAGCTCTGAACTTAGTTATTCTTCCCTAAACATTCTACAACTATAATAAAGAGGAACCAGAGTTACCTGCTTGTAAAAGCTCGTAAAGATTGCATTGCATTATCTCCTGTAGATGTGGAGCAGCAATTTAAAGAACCCTGGAATGAGTTGGACTGAGAAGATAAAAATGCAAGGCCATGTTTTTCATCCTCAAGCTGTGCTTGATCCATTAACTGATAACTTGAGGGAATCACATGAATAACTCCTTTATGGCCTTGGTTGCCATCTACAATAGCAAGCAGTAGACCAGTGCAATTATACAGCAAATATGAAACAGAAAGGCTGATTTCTCGTGCACCACATGATGCATCAAGTGTCTTCTCAAGGGTTACAGATAAAGGACCTAGGATGATGAGCAACATTATTATAATGTATGTGAAGTTGAGGAAATTAAATCATTAACAACAAGAAAGCTGGTTTACCAGAAGAGGTGTAAGGGTAAAAGGATATTCTTTCAAGTAAAAAGTATTTGGACCCAGAAAACTTGGCAATCTCAGAGAAAGATTCTGCTCGAGGAAATTTGGAAATAACAGGCCTATAACCTTCCATTTGGTATGTGATCTCAAGTTCATGCATAGAATCAACCGCAAAAAAGGAATTAAAATTTCCCTGAGAATTGTATTATTTAAAAAAATTAAGTCTAAGCATATCACCTTGCAAATCCACATAACAATCCAAACAAGATTGTAACAAACCTCGCAAATCTTAAGAGAATGTGCAACTCCACCAGATTCTAAAATTAATGATAAGTTCACAGGAAGATAATTTTTTAGTAACAAAGGTGTTATAAGTTTCAAACGGTGTATAATATGTTTCTTCGGTGGAGCAGCTTTATGCGTTCTTTTACCACTACTATTGAAATTTGACTTTACAGTTGAAGTGTCGGCCAGTGATGGGCTTGCAGAACCCAATGAAGACAAGCTAAGAGCTTGGACTGATATGCAGCAGCGAAAAGGATCACTAGTTGGATGTGCAGGATAGCACACAAATGATCTGAAGGGCCCAAGTCTATTTTCTTGTGAGAGTATGTTCGGCAGCGATTGTGCTTCACTCCACAAGTAATTTGTGCTGACAGGATGCCATCGTATTCGCCCAGCCTCAGCCAAGTGAAGCGGCAATGGGAGCTCTTGTCCAGGTTGTATTGGTTCCAATATCTGTGAAGCCCAGTAATGAAATAGCAGGCGTGAGTTCTTTTGATAAAACATTGTTGTTAGTGGTGGGGAGATGTTAAGACATAATATCAACCACTCTTACGGAAAGTAAGAATGGTGATGCATTGCATCCAAGTCATGGGATTTTACAAAAAATATCACTTAGATTCAGTAGCTTTACAAAGGTTCAAATTAATATTAAAAGTATTCTGCATGTACATAAAGGTAGATGAATTCCTCTATGAATTACCGTGGGATCACTAAAGGAATGCATGTCTATGAAGAACACAAAGATTATGCTTGAAAGATATATTAGGCACATTTAAACTCATCTAGTGAAATATGAAAGTCAAAGTATCATAAATTGTCATAAATTTCATTAATCGCATAAGTTTAAAAAATCTCAAAAGCATCATAATGATTTTGGATCATCACATTAATACAAATATTATCATTTCATTACAGAGAGTTTATTACAACCATGTCTATTCTTCTTTATATCATAAATACCATAGGAATCATAAATCATCTTCTAATGGATATGAACAAACCCAATAAGCTATTATTCAATCGCCTAATACAACTCATTAGTCGACTTTGGCGAATTATGGAATGAAAACATTGAGTTAAATAGGAGTTATCATTAGTTGTATATATCATTTTTTAAACTTTCTACGTGATCATCCTATCCATCCAAGGTCATATCAACAAGTTAAGAGATAATATCATGCACCAATTCCACAAACTCAAAGGTTTAAGAAACTATATTAATCTTAGAAGTTTAGTCATTTGTATGATCTCCACCAATCAAAAACTTTTTGATGAGACTTGACCTTGAAGTTGTGCTTGAGATTGTTCCCAAGCCGACATATGAGATCTTACAAGAGTTTATTATTGAGATCGAGACATGAATATCTTTTATTATGACAGAGATGAAAAAATATATTGATCCACAGATTTTGATATTCTTGCAAGATTATTCTTCACAGATGAAGTTTGTTCAAAAGGTTTCAAAACTACAGTCTCTTTCATCCCAAGAAATATTAGTTGATTTTGTGATACCAATACTATCAAAGTAAAAAACTCCTTATAGTATGTAGGCTCTGAAAATTCGGCCCCGGCCTCTGCCCACTGTGCTTTTTTCCTTCAAGGGGAATTTTAACGGAATTAAGATCCGGAGTAAATTTTGGAAGGCAGATGAGTTTGTAGATAAGACACAACCCAGAGATTTCGCCCTCATTTTGTGAGGACTTTATGATCTGAGTCCTGATTTCCTATAGGTGCAAGCCCCTATAGTTAATTACCCCTCTCAATCACGAGAGAGAACTTTCGATTAAGGCTAGTCATCAATCAGATACGTAGAGGTACAAAGTATATGGCATATAATAGCAACAATGGGCATTGGTATTGAAGAGTTTGGAGGTTTAATATTTAAAAGTTGAAATTTCACCATCTTATACTTAAAGCAGATGGTAGGGGAATGGATGATGGACCCGATCAAGATCCTATGATTCCGTCGTCCCGGGCCATCGTGGTCCCTATTCTACTTAGTCAGAGGAGGTAGTCGACCCAACCTGATAGAAGGATCCTTGTCAACAGTCATGGGTTGCTTCGTCCAAGGGGACCTTGTAGACTTTAGGTGGGTATTTGTCTAAGGGGACAAATTTGGATCCACCTTAGCTAGCAGAGGGCTTTGTGCCCTATTGATCATATCCTATTAATTCATATCACAAGGATTTGATGTCATTAAGGAATGTATTGGCTCTGAACATAACCAATATTTCGTGGTGCCATTTGGCGACAAAACCACTCGGTTCAGAGGGCCCCAGGTCATAACTGTTTATCCTGCGGTGCCATTTGGCAGCAAAACTGTCGATCAGAGGATACGTACCACGTCCTCACTAGCAGGAGATTATTTGAGAATAGATCCTAGTAATATTTTCGGCTAGGCATTTAGCTCAATGTGAACTGAAGTATTTTTCTATTTGTCCACCTCGACAAACTATTGTGGAGGGTGGATGAATTTTGCTTTAAGTGGTTGATGGATTTATTTCAATTTTAAATATTTTGAAGTGGATGATTTTTTTTTTATTTTCGTGGGTATTTGGGTGGAGCTTTGAATATTGGAATTAACCCCTCCGATTGAGATCTACATTCAACACGGCCATCATCGGGGTATAAGGGATTATTTCTATTTTTATTTTATTTTATGGAAGTTTGAAGGTATTTGAAAATATATGGGAACCCCTCCGATTGAGATATGAATTCAACATGGCCATCATCGGGGTGTTTGTGGTCATTTGAAAATATTTATGTTTTGAACCTTATCGACTTTATCGAGTTGTCAACAGAGGATCGGATTTTGTAGGCTTTATGCCTTTGTAGTGAATTATCATTATTATAAGCCTTGAAGGCCTAATATGAATGTATTAAGATAAATAATCTGGCCACCACCACAGTATATTTGTTTGATGGTTCAAACCCTGTTGACTCTTATTGATCCGTATAGAATAATCGGGTCCGAACTTGAATTCACTTATTGACTCGTGCAGCATCCCTAGACGTCACGTGTGTACTTGTAACACGCTCGCCGGGGCCCATGAGGATGTTTGGGGGCGTTTTGTAATTATTTGCTGAACGTTGTCGACTCCTATCTACGTACTCAGGAGGTTCGAGTTCAAATTTATTGGCCCGCGCAGCATCCCTAGAAGTCACGTGTACCTTTAATACGCTCGCCGGGGCCCATGCAGTGCGGGGGTATTTTTGAATGTTTATCATTGATCATCTGAATGTGATGATCTACTTGGAAGCTCGTATACGTCTTCTGTCCGCTTGCATGAATGTTGCGGATCCGGTGGCATGGCCTAACAGTTTCTGAATTGAATTGTTTACTGCTTTATACAGGTAGACTGTCGTGCACTACATGTTGCTGTCTGTAGGTGGATCATAGTGCACTAACGAATCTCCTGCTTTATATTTGTTGATGCTTGCATTCATTGTAGTTTTTTCATATTTGCTTGTAGATAGTGTACTATATGTACAACGAGTTTCCTACAATGACTCGTAAGAGCTTGCATTTGTTATAGTCCTTTGGTATTTATTCGTAGATAGTATATAATATTCATAGCGGGGCTCCAACAGAAGCTCGTGGGAGCTTGGATATGTCGTATTCTTCATGCATTTTATTGTGGTCTTTGGCTTATGTAGTACATCCACCACTGCTATAGGTAGGCAGGTAGATATATTCCTTCACAGACTAAAATTGACTTCAGGATGCTACAATTACAGAAGTCTTTCTGCATCTACCCATAAATGGCATGTAGCATGTACATCTGTCTTCGTAGAGAACTTGTATGCATTGCAGATCTTTTATCCTTACTTCATGTAGAGCAGTGTGCTTATTTGTATATTAGTGTAGATTGCTGGAGTGTTATAAAACAATCACTACAAGAAATTCATGAATTACCGGCGGTTCTGTGACCGCAAGTAATAACGGTGGTTTAACCGGCGGTTTGGCTGTCGATAAATACCGACGGTCTAATCGGTGGTTTTTTAAAAAACTGCCGCCGAAATTAGCGGCGGTTAAATAACCGTCGGTTATTCTTCATGCAGTAGTTATTATTGTCATGTTACCAGCGGTTTAAACCGCCGGTGTTAAGTGATTTTTTTTCGGCGGTCCTAACCGCCAGAACGCCGCCGGAAAAAGACCTAAAATAACACATCCCCAGCCTTCCATTTCATTTGCTCGCAACTTCTTCTCTCTCCCTTCCAACAGTCGCTCTGTCTCCGCAGCCCTCTCGCGTGATAGAGAAGCTCCTCCAACCGCCGACAAACTGGTCCATCCACCGTCCCTTACCCTCCTTACCCTCACCCATATTATTACCCATATCCGGTACAGCCAGAACACGGTGGACCATCTAGACCAACAGAGGTTGGTGCTGGTGATCATGCAGCTGCAGCATATAAGCGTCAATATATTGAGCCTGAGGACGATACGTAAGTTTAGTTTATGTTCTTACGTTTCTTAAATTTTGATATATTATATGTTATTGACAAAAAAATTAACTTGCAACTTCAATCCTTCAAGGCCATATACTCACAAGATTTGGGATATCATAAAGAACAAATATGATACTCTTTACTTATCATGGAAGAAGATCCCAAAGGAAATTAGGGATATGTGGTTTGGATAATTTCAGATATACTTATTTGGCATGAATTCAAATATTTGATTTAATTTGTATTACTATTTTTTGTTATGCATATACTTTTTTACATAAAGAATTTAGGTGGTTGCCTGAGCATAAAACGAGGATCAGAACAAATTTTGAGAGGAGAGGATCGACCCGTCTTAGGGACATGTTCACGGACATTAGAAAGTCCGGGCAGCGTCCAATATGGATTGGAGAGGGCGTATGGGCAGATCTGAGTAGAGCTTGGGTGAGCCTCGAGTTCATAAAAATAAGAGAGCAGAATAAGCATAATAGAGCATCTGACTGTGGGGGTTTAGGAAGCTCTCTTCAAATTGCCGGATATGTTCCTCATACGGAATATAGATGACGACTGGTAAAAGCTTTAATTTAGTTTAATAAATATATTTACATTATTATAAATATATCTTCTATTTTCAGAAAAAGTTTCTTGGCCGGGAGCCGACACCGCTGGAGTTGCATACGAAAACTCACCAACATCAAGCTGACCATCAGTGGGTTGATGAGAAGGCTAAAAAGGCTCATATGAGTATAATTTTTTGGAGTTTGGGAATATAAATTTATTATAATAAAACTCATTCTAATATCAAAATATTTTATGGATTTAAACTCTCAGGATGATTTTGTACGAGCTCGGAAAAGTCGTCAGTCCACTGGTTCAGGATCGACCCAGTATTCTGAGTATCATACATGGTCAGATGTTGTTGGAGGAAGGCAGAGGGGGAGGGTATATGGCTTGGGTTCGCAAGGCTATGCTTATGAGAGCAGTTCAACCACCTCAGTATTTTATGATCCTAATGGAGCTGAAGAAAGTGTAAGCCAGAGGGTTGCAGAGCTGACGAGAGAGATAGAAGAGATGAGAAAGGTTCAAAATGAGATGCAGGCAGAGCTCCGATCCTATAGAGATGAAAATCAAAAGAAGAAAGAGCAGGAGCAAGAGCAAGAGCAGCCACATGCATCACCAGACAGCGAGGATATGAAGTAGGATTAGTACTCTTTTTTGTTTAATGAACTTATGATTGACTTATTGTAAACTTATTCGATTTGATAAACTATGTGTAAACTTATGATGAACTTAGTTGGTTTGACTTATGGTTTGTTATGAACTTATTATGAGTTGATTTGTTTTGATGAATACATTTATGATAATTGTTGTGATTGATTATAGTGGCGTGTTGCCCATATTTGTAAAAATTATTGTATTTTCTGCGTAGTTTTAGAGTTTACGATGAAAATCAGTAAAATAGAAGGGAGACTGTCAATTTTTTTTTTCAGATCCTACAGGTTTCCAGCGGCCAACCGGTGGTTTGGCCGCCGAAAACTTCGATACTGGACGGCTGATGGAAGCCGCTAGAAGATTACTATTACCGCCAGTAATTTCCGACGGCTTACCGATGGTTTCCGGCGGTTCTCTGGCGATACGCCGGCGGTGGTTCCGCCAGTAATTCCTTCGGCCATGACTGCCGTTAAACTGCCAGTTCCTTACCGACGCTATATCGGCAATACAACCGCCGAAAAAATCCGACATAACCGGCGGTTAAACAGCCGGTATGCCGCCGGTAAATAACCGACGATCACTGGCATCATGGCCACTGGAACAAAACCGGCGATGAGTACTGCCGGTTACTTAAACCGCCAGAAACGATTTCCTACGCGATTTTTACCGGCGGATTTTAAACCACCGCAAAGCCTCCGAAATTTTACAAAACCGCCGGAACTTATGATAACCGCCGGAATAAGCCGGCGGTACGGAGTGATTTTCCTGTAGTGAATTGTTTCATCTACTAAGTGCCCTTCACACCCCTTTGCATTTTGATTAGCTTGAAGATCTCCCAAAATTCCTTGAGAACTCTATGTTATTAATTGATTATAAGCATGTTGTTATCCTTTCAATTTGATCTCTATTTGCAAGAAGGTTGTTGTGTTTGTTGCATATTTGATTCTTCTTCTTGAATGAGATATATACATCTACTTGCATGATAGCTCCATGGGTATGAGTTGTGTTTACTACATTTCCCCCATTTGTGTTTGCTAATGATTCGTTGAACTCATTGCATGCTTATTGTAAATTTGTTCAAGCCAACCAATTTGCATGAACCTTTATCATCATTTGTGAGCGAATGATACTAGAGATCACACGATCTTTATTGCCTTTGAACACAGCTTTTAGTCTACAAGGGACTTACATATGGATGACAATTTCAACATACCTCTTGTATCAATTGTTTGACATTGTGTTCAACGCAAGTCTCCTCTTCATAAGAATGGATGAGATCTTATAAATCAATTGATTCATGAGTCTCGCATATATTCATTTACATCTCGATTTGAAATGATAATTTCAATATTCTATGTCCAAATGAAATTCCTTTTTTTATTGTGTTTTCATTTCAGGAGAGGTTTGGTGCAAAGTCATCATTCAATGCTCATTTTAATCAAGTTTGCATCAAATCTTTTGTTCATTGCTTCAAGCTTGAGTTTTGGTCCACTTGATGTAATCCAAGTTCTTATATTTGGTTCAAACTAAGTTAAAGTCTAAATTTGTAAATCCTTTGATGTTCAAAAGTTCGCAAGTTCAATTTCAAGTTCTCGTAGTCATGTTGAGTTCAAATCCAAGCATAATTCTTTGCTATGTTGTTCAAGCTCAAGTCCAAATCAAAGTCCCCTATGGTCTTTTGAGTTCAAATATTCAAAATCATGGCTCATGATTTTCATCTTAACCATTAGACTTTAGTCCAAGTTGAATTCAATGTCCATTGGAGTTCAATTCTTATGTTCTCTTTCAAGTTCTTAATGTTTGAGTTCACTTAAATCATATTTGCTCAATCAAGTCCAAGTACAATCTTTACGTTCACCCGAAATTTCGGCAACCTCTCGGCTTCTCCCTCGTTTAGAGGAAAACTACGGGAAACTACGCTTTCTAACCACGCTAAGAAAAGCGTGTATGGTAGGTGTCCTCGGACGAGGACACCGCGGCCGTATTTTTTCGTCCCCCACCACTCTAAGAAAAGCATGTATGACCACTTAGGTACCTGTTGCAAAAAAAAAAAAAAGCAGTTGAAAAAAAAAAAAAAAACAGTTGTTTCCCCGCAAGAGGATACTTATAGTAAAAATAGTTGGTGGTGGAATAAAAATGTGCAAGAAAAGATAATATATGTGTTATAAAAATTGGTTTATATGTAAAAATTTTGATAATTGAGAAATATATAAAAAGGCCCGTAAGTAGTCTAAGAAATTAATATGTGAGGCAAAGACTTTAGCTTTTAATGATTTTTTTAATAGATTAGATACTGAGGGCGAAAGATATATGTATAAATTAGCCAAACAATGAGATAGGAGTAGTAAGGATTTAATTCAAGTGAAATGTATTAAGGATGAAGATGAAAAAGTGCTTTTATTAGAAAATGATATTCAACAAAGGTGGATGATATATGTTGCTAAACTTTTTAATGAAGTCTATGAGAATGCGATTGACTTTAATGACCTTAGCATCCTAAATGAAAATAATGATTTTTGTTTTAATCGGCGTATTAATAAAATTAAAGTTAGAGAGGCTTTAAATAAAATGAAGTACGAAAAAGCTGTTGGATATGATGATATTCCAATAGAGGTGTGGAAATGCTTAGGAGACGAAGGAATCTCTTGGCTTACTAAACTTTCTAATGCTATTTTGAAGACTAAAAAATGACAGATGAGTGGAGAATGAGTGTGTTAATTCTTATTTTTAAGAATAGACGTGATGCACAAGATTGTGCGAATTATAGAGAATTACGTTAACGTGCCATACATTAAAACTATGGGAGGGAGTTACGGAGCATAGGTTGCAGCGTGATACAAATGTTTCTCAAAATCAATTTGGATTCATGCCGAGTAGGTCAACTATGGAAGCTATACATTTATTGAGAGGTTTGATGGAGAAGTATATAGAGAGAATAAGTAGGATTTAAATATAATATTTACTGATTTAGAGAAATCATATGATAAAGCTCCAAGAGAAGTGCTATAGAGAGTTCTAGAAAAGAAAGGGGTTAATAATGCGTATATTCAAGTCATCAAGTATATGTATGCAGATGCTGTTACTTGTGTTCAAGTATTTTCCTTTTTCAATTGGATTACATCAAGGATAAGCCTTAAGCTCATAATTTTTTGCTTTAGTCATGGATGTTATCACTAGACATTTGCAAAGGTTGTTCCTTGGTGTATGCTTTTACTGATGATATTCTTCTTGTTGATAAGACTAGAGAGAGAGTTGAAGGTAAACTTGAATTATGGAGGTCAACCTTAGAGTCTACATACTTTCATTTGAGTTGATCTAAAACTGAATATATGAAGCGTAATTTTAGTAATAGTAGATATAGTGGAAGGATTGTGACTTTGGGCGATCAAGTCATTAATAAGAGTACACGTTTTAGATATCTTGGGTCTATTGTTCAAAGTGATGGTAAAATAAATGTGGATATTATTATTAGAATTGAAGTTGGATGGTTGGAGTGAAGGAATGCATTGGGCTTGTTGTGTGATAGAAAAGTCCCTATCAAAATAAGGAAAAGTTCTATAAGATGGTGGTGAGACTTGCAATGCTTTAACTTGTAGAATGTTGGCCATTAAAAGAGAAGCATAATATAAAGTTAAGTTTTGCAGAGATGAGGATGCTCAGGTGGATGAGTGGCTTTACTCTTAGAAATTGGATACTAAATGAGCATATACGTGAAAAGGTTGGAGTAACTCCAGTGGAAGATAAGATTAGAGAGAGTCGCCTTAGATGACTTGATCACATAAAACGGTGACCTTCCAATGACCCTGTTAAAAAAGTAGATGTATTAGATTTGACTTATGTTAAGTAAAGTAGAGGTAGCCGTAAAAAGACTTTGTTATAAAATACAAGAAATGATCTTTCTTTATTAGATTTAAATAAGAATTTGACTCTTAATAGGACACAATGAAGAAAAATGATTTAAGTAGCCGACCTCACATGTGGGATAAATGCTTGATGTTGTTGTTATTGTGATACCAATACTATCATTGAAATGTACAATGCATGGCGACAACTGGAATTTAAGCCTCCACATTTTACTTCCCATGTTCAAATTGTAGAAGCTCAAGATATAAGAGATAATCATGAACAAGTGTTGATACCACCCCTAGAATGGAAACCAAACTCTCAATAAAAGGATTTTGTATTTCTCTTTCTCTAGTTCCACCAATCTAAGGGAGTAGATGCAATACAAGAAAAGCATAAAGCTTATTCAAGACTAATCCAAATTAGTCAAAGTTTTTAAGTTATTTTTCATATATTATTTCAATTTTAATGTATTTAATCATTAGGATGACTTTATTTTGAACTTGGCAGCAAGATTTTTAAGGCTTAACTAGATTTGATATTAAATTAGTTTGAACTTTCAAACCTTATTTCTATAAGATTTTTTTGAAAAGATACTCTTAATGTTATATTGATAATGAATTAATGAATTGGATTCCTGTAGTAGTGTAAGAACTGGTTTATATTGATAATGAATTAATGAATTGGATTCCTGTAGTAGTGTAAGAACTGGTTGGTCTGGTTCAGCTAAATCGGACCATTTCACTAAAGCGCGGGTGAGCGTGATAATGCAGACGAACAGGATCGCGAGCTCGAGCGGGCACATCCAATGGGTTAGATCGAGCGAGTGAGCGAAGTAGGGTGTTCAGAATCGAAAAGAAAGGACTCCTCGTGGGGGATAATTGTGATTCATTCACTAATGTGGAATCAGCGAGAGAATGAAAGTGGTAGTTGAGGGGAAACCGTGATTGAGAGGATGAAGAAAAAAAACTTAAATAGAGAGAAAGATAAAGGAAAGGAGAGGGAGCAAGGGAGATGAGTCCTGCAAGCGAGCCAGCAGGGAGAGATCATGCTTTAGCAGCGGGTGAGGAAGAGAGGAGCAAGGATGAGGACTCGACTGACAAGTGTAAGTTATTTATTTTAGAAATTTATAAATATATATAAATTTTTATTGGAATTTAATAAGATAAATAAATTTTAAAGATTTTAAAAATATTATCAATTAGTAATGATACTAATAAAGTATGAAATTTAATATGATTCAATTAGCATTTAAATGAAAGGTTATAAACATATAAATATATATATATATCACTTATTTAGATAAGGAAATATATTAGAAATTTAAATCTGATTTAAGGATTAATATATATATATATATATATATATATATATATATATAGAGAGAGAGAGAG
>NW_021319908.1:3056695-3111757 GCF_001605985.2 Dendrobium catenatum
TTCTTCATTTGAATCATCATTATGATGAACTGTTCTCTCCCCTTCCTCCTCTCCTATAGAGTCCAATGTCGGGCATTAAGATTTATGTAAGTTTTAATATATATAGCGTGAGGCGTAAGCCTCATGCCAGTGAGGCGAGGCAGGCCTCAAGGCGAGCCTCATAAAAAAAACTCAAGGCATAAGCATCGAGGCGTTTTTTCTTCCACATGATCAAACTCCCTGTTCGAACTCCCTCTCATTTTTGCTCGCTACCCAAACACTTTAAGTTCCCACTACAGCTCCTCCCATCTCTCCCACTTCCTATTGTTCCCAAAGACCGAGAGCAACACAGTAGTAAAGAGTTGCTCCCAACATCTTCTTTTCAATCCCATGTGCACAGCTCCATGGCTCAGCCCAAAACTCCCTTCCTCTTCTCTAATCTAGAGCCTCAGAATCTTCCACAACCCACATCTTCTGTTCTAACAACCCGTGAAGATTCCTATTGTTCCCAAAGACCGAGAGCAACACAGTAGTAAAGAGTTGCTCCCAACATCTTCTTTTCAATCCCATGTGCACAGCTCCATGGCTCAGCCCAAAACTCCCTTCCTCTTCTCTAATCTAGAGCCTCAGAATCTTCCACAACCCACATCTTCTGTTCTAACAACCCGTGAAGACTTCAGCCCGCAGACCTCTCCTCTCCACTACAACCACTCACGCTCAAAGCCAGAGATCTACCTACATCTTCTCACACAAACAGGCCTATTCCTCTCCTCCTCCCTATTCCCTCGGCCCACAACACCAAACGAATCTCCCTCAGCTTGCAACTCACAAAACTCCTTCGTCAGTGGTAGCCATCACAACTCTAACTCCAAACCCAAATTCCCAGATCCTGCACCGATTTTTCCGCTACAACCAAACTCAAGCATCAAAACTCCACTTATTCCAGCTGAATGCACACCTCTTCCCACATTTGGTCCAATAACTACAGCCCAATCACTCACAACTTCTCCACTTCTATTGCCAAGCACACAACATTTCTTTTGTGCCACTTCAAGTAAAAGCCCATACCATATTATCTTGTATATATTTACAGCTCATCCGCCCAAACTTCCCTTCTCCAGCAGCCCATACCTCCCTTCACTCTTTCTCCTCCACACAACCTGCTGCCTACTTGCACTCCCAACATCCTGCAACTCACAGAACTTCTCACCTTCAGCCCACTACCTCTCCAAAACAACAACCTACAACTACAACATCCAAAACAGCCCATCATCCCACAAAAACTTCCTCCTACCCTCATAAGCTGCTCCCTCTACATACATTTCCCAATTTCCCAGCCATCTGCCCAATACAAACCCAAACAGCCTCCTACACATTCCAATCACCAGAAAACAGAATCACATCTCTGCCATTTCCTGTAAAATAGAGAACCCAAGTCTCCACCTTCCTCCCTCTATTACTATTATTATTAGTTAAAAAAAAGAGAAAGAAGGATTGAGCAAAAAGAAAAGAAAGAGTATTAAGAGAGAGAGAGAGATTGTGTGTTCTGACCCCTCGTTTGTTTCCTCGACGTCGCCGTCACCTCTCTCGCGCAAGGTATAGTGATTTCTAAACTTAAAAGCCTCCAAATCTTGTTTTTGGAGCTTGCGACGCAATGAGCGGACCACCTATGCACGCTTTTCTTAGCGTGGTGGGAGGGAGCTCGGTACGATGCTAGCGACGAGGCAGGTGAGCCTTGTGCACGCTTTTCTTAGCGTGGCGGGGTAAAAGTTAAATACCCGTATGTGCTTTCAGACCGGCGAGAAGAAATTAGAAATTTTTGCACATGTACCCTTGCAGCCCATGCACGTCTTTCTTGGCATGGTGAGGTAGAAGATCACAGCTGCGGTGTCACCCGACACCAACCCGACACCAACCATACACGTCTTTCTAGACATGGTGGACAAACCTTGACTCCCAAATATTCCCCTAAACAGGGGAGATGTTGTGAGGCTACCGAAATTCAGACTACAAGAAGCAATACTTAAGCAAAATGACAAGGAACTAAACATAAGCTAAATAACATGGAATCGAATTTGAACGAAATAACAGGGAATTGAACTTTAAAATGATAAATACAATGTAAATAAAAATGCTAAATAATAATCCTGATCATTCAAATAAACATCAATGAATAAGTAGAGGACAAGCAGTGAACAAACTCTTAGTGCATACGATGACTTTCCCATAAATGATGAGCAATGAAATTAAGGTAACTTGTAACATTCAACTAGTGATTCGTAGCAACACTTGCAAGAAACCATAAATGACTCATTATATGCATAACAACTTGCCTACAATCAAAATAGCAAATTCGTGGTGAATACTACTTGCCCACATGTAGGGAGCGTAAACATGGAATACACACAATAATCCTGCCCGCAAGCAGTATTGGAGGATTTACACTGAAGACGGTTCACTTTCATACAACTGCTGACGGCTCCCAATTGTCTAATAATATTCGCCCACGAGTAAGTGCCAACAAAACTTGCATTGCACGACAACCTACCAGCATAAAGCAGCAAATGACCCGTAGCATAACGCTACGACTCACCTGCAAGCAACGACAGAGAATTTGTAATGAAACATCCGGATCATTGGTAAAGCAGAAGCAAGAAAACTTCTAACGCTTGGCTGTCACACCAAATAGATCAATTCACTTATAAATGAGGGGTGGATGACTCATGACGCACCCCACAGCTTGTTTGCAGGCTGAAGCACGCTCCTACAGGTTAAGCTGAAGAAAAATGACAATATGCAAAAGATGAAATAAGCTAAACCACACAGCCAATGCACGAAAAATAAAATACAACGCACTATTAAATCACGTCATCGGATCCGCAACATTCATATAAGCGAAAAGAAGACGTTTACAAACCCTTAAATGGAAACTTGTGCCACAAGTAAGCAGTTCTGACTGGGACCCTCTGACCTGGTGGTTATGCCGCCAAATGGTACCACTAAGTTACGGTCATGGTCAGAGCCCATATGTTCCCCAACGACTCTAAATCATTGAGCAATGAATCAACAGGATATGACAGATAGGGCACAAAGCCTTTTGTAAGCCAATGTGGACTCAAATATGTCCTCTTAAGCAGACAATCATCCCAAATCTATAAAGTACCCTTAGACGAAGCAACCCATGGACGCCGATAAGGATCCTTTAGATAGATTGGACCGACTACCTTCTCTAACTAAGTAGACTAGGAACTACAACGGCCTAGGACGATGGAACCATGAAATCTTGATCGGGATCATCATCATTCCCCCACCATTCGCTTTAAGTGAACGATGATATAAATTTCAATTTTCAATATCAAGTTTTGATGCTACTATACACTGGATACTATGTATCTATTCGACGACTAGCCTTAATCGAAAGTGCTCTCTTGTTACCGAGAGGGGTAATTAGCTATAGAGGCTCATGCCTATAGGAAACCTGAACTCAGATCATAAAGTCCTCTCAAAATGAGAACGAAATCTTCAGGTAATGTCTTATTCAAAACTCAATTATCTTCTGAAAATTTACCTAAGAACTTAAACTCGTTAAAACTCTCCTCACCGATACCAATAAAAAAAGAAAGGGCTGCAGAGGGACCAGGGTGCAAATTTTTGGAGTCCACAATCATAAAGGTCATTTAGATATTTTTCTTATCGGTGAAAGCCTAAATGATAAAAATGCCTCAAGGGTTATTTGGTTGGTTAAAAAAGGAATGCAATGTAAAGGGAATGCTTTGTTGTTGTTTGGATGATTTCAATTTACTTTTTAAAACAATAAAAAACTATCTGACCGAGCAACATTGACATAATTTTTTTTAGCATAATAAAAGATTTAATCTGATGCAGGTCAATGAGGGGTAAAAAAAGATTTGAAGTCAAAATTGGGTGAAATTTCTTCAAATCAATTGAAACAAGTCTACCTACTAGATGAATGCTACTAGGGTTTGTTGAATCCCACAAGAAAGATTAAATTGTTTTATTTTTAAGAATATTTCTAAATATAACTCTAAAGCTCACATTAATTATTCATAAAAGTAATAATTATATATTGAGTTCATGATTGAACTACAAAAAATCTAGACTGTTCGTAAAAGTTAATCAGGGCAACATAGAATAAAATAAGCAAAGTAAACATGATTCAAGTCACAACCAAAACAAAAGACCTACGCAGACTTGAATAACCTTATAATATGATCATGACAATGATGTAATAATCATGTAACCCTAAACCCTAAAAGCTACTTCAAAATAATACAATGCCTAAAAGAGCTAGAGTTTATTACAGAAACATTATTAGACAACAGTTACATAGCCTTAAGAATTGTTATAGTTTTCCATCAAATAGTTGATGATAATATCAACAACGAAATCAACGAAATCAAAATTTTCTTACTTAAAATCATTCCATGTTTGTAGTGATACCTTTGGAGAAACACCAAATGGAATATCAAACCGTAGCTCCAAAGGCATAGATGTGGCATTCAAGAGTATAACCTGGAAACATTTGAAAGTAAGGGGTTGGACAAGAATAATAAGATCATGTGAAAAACAACAACTACTTACTGTTGAGTATAATCGTATCATCTTGCTATACTGCAGCATAGAAACCTCAAAAACCACTGGAACTACTAATCCTTTCCTATGATCATCATCAGTTTGCCTCTCAGTTGCCAAACTATATTTTGAGGGATTGTCATCTCTGCAGATATCTACTATTCTTGATTGCTTATTATTAGAGAAGTTCACCTCAAAGCAGTTCAGGCCCACCAAATCCATTGACAAGGGCTTGGAAGGACAAGAAGTCCCATCAAAATGGATGGAAATCATATGATGTGAAGCAGCATTAAGTTTCTTTTCAATAAGTAACTCCGACGAATGTGCTGGTCTACGTCGGAAAAATTGTTCATCAATTGTTTCTTCGACATAAATTGGAATGGAGAAACCCGGTTGGACAACACTAAGATCTCTGTTAGCCAAACTTTGAATATCTTGCGCATTGACAAGGCCACGAGAAACATGGAACGTCAAGGGCAATGAAGTGTCGTTACAGAGAATATATGGTGCATATCTCCTAATATGTATTTTGTCATTTGGTGGATTTCCAATGTTTCCTAGACTTTCATGTACTTCAACATCCTGATTCAAGGCATCGCTAATCATTTTCTGTAACCTGAACAAAGCCTGCAAAAGGGGTATCCGTCAATTCAAAATACAACAAAATAAAAAATAATATCAAAGGGGATATCAATGATTTCTAAGATCTAGATCCAACAAAAGGAAAATGCAAGGGTTTAAAAAGTAGAGGAAAGACAGAGCAATGATTATGTTGACCTATGCTATGAAAGCAAAAGTAAGCCAAAAAAAAAAAAAACATTACCTCTGCTAGATCCCGCAAATCCCGCTCAAACCCACCGAAATATTGTACATTCGGCGCCGTTCCGGGATTCCTGCTCAAATCCTGCGGCAGCTCCTCGATCCTACTCCCATCCGCGTTGATAAAAGGGAGAGGAAGCCCGCTTCATTTGGTTATGCGAACACCTCCCGAATCCCGATCTCCTCCTCCAAGCTACGAGCCCCCATCTCAAATCCTGTGGCAACACGACATCCAAGCCTTGCACCCATCGGATCCTGATCCTCCATCTCTTCTCCCGTTGAATCCCTTTCTCTCACGTATAAGCCGAGAGAAGAGAGAGAGAGAGAGAGAGAGAGAGAGAGAGAGAGAGAGAAGAGAGAGAAGAGAGAGAAGTTCCCTACCTTCCTCCGACCTCCACCTGCCCTAGCCGACGCCTTCAACAACATTCATTTCCCATTGGATCGGAAGTTACAGCATTCTGATCGGAAATAACGAGGGAGCTCGTTTGTTGTTAAGGTAACTTTCCCCTTTCATGTGATTCTTCGGCCAAATCCCTTGAAGCCGCCGAACTCATGGGAAAGAGAAGAGCTATTTGACCTAAATCCCAATCTAATCCTACCCTAATCCAACTCAAATCAAGCCTCAATACCATTCAAATCTACCCAAATTCTATTTAATTATAACTAAATATAATAATTATAATATTTATTAATTATTTATTATTAAGTATAATTAGTTATGATTAATTATTATTAATTATTATTAAAAATGTTTATTATAATAATTTATTATTCATTATATTTAATTATAATTAATTATTGGTAATATAGTATCTATAATTAATTATATGTAATTATAATTAATTATGGCTAATTAATTAAATCTTATTATTAATTATGTTTAATTATAATTAGTTGTAATTGATTATTATTAATTATAATTAATAATAATTAATTATTCTTAATTATGATTAAGTATAATCAATTGTAATTAATTATAATTAATAAAAATAAGAGTGCCTCCTCTTGCCCGATCCACGAGCCAACACCACCAAACCCCGCGAAGGTATAAATTCTCTAAAACTTAGATTATCTCCCTCGAAGTTCGCGGTGCACCAGAAAACCACCTATACACGCCTTTATTGCGCGTGGTGGGATAGGACCCCGGTGCGACGCCTACGACGAGGTGGGTAATCATATAAAAGCCACATTTCAGAGTTCATGGCGCACCGAAAACTGCCTATACACGCCTTTATTGCGTGTGGTGAGATGGGACCCCGGTGTGATGCCTACGATGAGGCATGTCTACTTATAAGTACCCTCGAGTGGGGGGAAAACAAACTGTCTTTTTAAACAGGTACCCTCGAAGACCCCATACACGCCTTTATTGCGCGTGGTGGGAATGAAGATCACGGCCGCGGTGTCTAAAGACACCTACCATACATGCGCGTGGTGGGAAGGCCCAGTTTCTCGTAGTTTCCCCTAAATGGGGGATATGCCGGGAGGCTGCCGAAATTTCAGGTGAACACGAGATTGTACTTGGACTTGATTGAACAATGAGACTTAAGTGAACTTAAACCTTAAATGAACAAGTTGAGGACCAAAACTTGAACTTGCACTGTGGACTTAAGCTGAAGCTTAAGCTTGGACCAAATTATATTGAACTTAACTTGAACCTAAACTAGAACTTAAATGAACCACAAAAGGGCTTGAACTTCAATTGAATTTGAAGGACTTGGACAAGTTGACAGCGGACTTGTGGACTTGATTTAGACTCAAGCAAAACCAGAACTTTGACATTGAACTTGAACAATGAAATGGACTTGTATTTGAACACAAAGCAAATGATTAACAAAATAAGCTTGAATCTAATGAGTTCAAACTTGAAGTTAATTTGAATATTAAGTGAATATGACTTAAACTAGTTAGATTCAAACTCAAATGAACAAAGAACTTGATTCAAACTTGACTTGAATAATTGAACTCAAGTAAAGACTTGGATGAACAACAGGGGACTCGTGATGGAAGAAGCTTCAAGAAAATGAAAGCTTTAGTGTGTCATAATCCATGCATAAACAACACACAACTTCTAACGAGTGACAGTTAAAATGCAAACAAGGACTTTGACATGTGATATGAGTCATGCATAAATGGTGAACAATCTATAGTATACCCAACAAGTCATTTAGATGCATACAATCAGAAGCTTGTAATGAATATGATGACATGCTAGCCATCATATATGATCACAAGTGAAACAAGAGAATTGTGAAGGAAATAATCTCCTTGGCACCGAGCAATCATCAATTGACAAACATGTGTGATAATCTCTTGTGAATACTAAAAGACATGCGACAAATACAAGAACTACAAACCATGTAGGAGGAGGCAATAACAGATACATCATCCTTGCGAGCAATGTCAAAATACAAGCAAAAGTATTCAACCTTTCCAAGCAACGATGATCAACATATAATGGATGTAGTTATATGTTGGCAATGACGAAAGACTTTTTCATATGCCTACAGTGGCCCACCTACAGGTGAAAAAGATCATCATACACGGAGAGATTGATAATGAAATGTGACTCCCTATGGTCAATGAATATATTAATCTACTGCAAGCAGATGATGCTGTGAGAGACCTATCCCAAATTCAACATATTCAGTGCAATATACGATGAATGTTAGGATACTCCTACGATCAACAAACAGTCTGATGCTAAGCAAATACATTAACCCCCTGCAAGCAGAAGGATTTAACATGAAATGAATGCATAGGCCCCGAGAGAATGTAGAGGTTTATATGACTTGTTATTCGTAGGCAAAGACTGTATACCTGCTATGTGTACAAGATACCTACACACCTACAAGTTATCATAACATAAGATAGTGAATGCTACAACACTCCTACGATCAACTACCATTCAAATGGTTAACAAACACATTGATTCGCTGCAAGTGGAGACGAAAAATATGCAGCAGATGTAAGCTCCTACGAACTATCGTAGGAGATTTGTTGTACATTCAATGCATCATCCCCAACAAAATGTAATATGGCTACATCAAGTACAAATAAAAATGAGTCACTGTGAGAAACTCGTGATGCATACAATGGGCCATTTACAAGCATCTACAAGCACAAGCAGGAGATTCGTTAGTGCACTACAATCCACCTATAGAAAGAGACAAGTAGTGCACGACAGTGTACCTGTACAAAACAGCAAATAACTCAATTCACAAGCTGCTACAACAAGCCACCAGATCCGCAACACTTGTATTAGCGGACATAAGGCGTATATAAGGTCTCAAATGAAATGACGTGTGCATTCAAATGGAAGTTACCTACACGACTAAAATATTTCAAAGTACCCATCAGACATGCACTGTAATATGTATGCACATAGGTACAATAATGGAATAAATATAATCACGACCCGCATGAGCCCCGGCAAGCATGTTGTGGGAACACATGTGACATTTAGGGATGCTGCGGGTCAATAAATTTGAACCCAATTCTCCTAAACGGGTAAATAGGAGTCGACAATGTTCAACAAATAATTATAAAATGCCCCCAAACACCTGCATGGGCCCCGGTGAGCGTGTTATGGGTACATACGTGACGTCTAGGGATGCTGCGCAGGTCAATAAATAAATCTAAATTCGAGCCCGATCCTCCTATGCGGGTAGATAGGAGTTGACACGGCTCGAACTATTAAATAAATATGCGATCGTGAGTTAGACCGGGATATTTATTTTAAACATTCATATTAGGCCTTCAAGGTCTATAACAAAAGAAATTCATTCACAAAACCATAAAGCCTACGAGAAACTCGATCCTTGGTCAACAACTTGATCGAGTTGACAAGGCTTAATCCACAAATGGAAATGACCCCAAACACCTCGATGATGGCTGTGTTGAATGCAGATCTCAATCAGAGGGGTTAATTTCAAATATTTCAAAATACTCTTGAACTTCCATGAAATTCGGATATTTTCAAGTGACCTCAAAGTCACCCCGATGATGACCGTGTTGAATGAAAATCTCAACCAGAGGGGGGTCCATTCCAAATAATTCAAAATGCTATCCAAATACTCATCAAAACTCCAAAACCCACAAAATCCAAAAATTCCAAAATCATCCAGATCCAAATATTTAAAACTGAAATTCAACCATGAAACAATTAAAGCAAAATCCATCCATCCTCCGCAACAGTTTGACGGAGTTGATAAATTAAGATTTACTTTAGCCTATATGGAGCTAATGCCTAGTTGAAAATATCACTAGAATTTATTCTCAAACAATCTCCTGCCAATAAGGACGTGGTACGTGTCCTCTGACCGGCGATTTTGCCGCCAAATGACACCGCAAGATAAACGGTTATGACCCGGGGCCCTCTGAACCGAGTGATTTTGTCGTCAAATGGCACCACAGATAGCGGTTATGGCTAGAGATAATACGTTCCTTAGTGACATCAAATCCTTGAGATATGAATCAATAGTATATAATCGATAGGGCACAAAGCCCTCTGTTAGCTAAGGTAGATTCAAATTTGTCCCCTTAGACAAATATCCCCCCAGATCTACAAAATACCCTTGGACGAAGCAACCCATGGTTGCCGACAAGGATCCTTCTGTCAGGTTGGGTCAACTATCTCCTCTGACTAATTATACCAGGGTCCATGATGGCACTGGATGACAAAACCATGGGATCTTGATCGGGACTATCATCCATTCCCCCACCATCTGTTTTAAGTGCAAGATGGTGCAATTTTCAATTTTAAATATCAAATCTCCAAATCTTCCAATCCTCCAAATTATCAAATTCTCCAACCATTCCAAATATCTATGTTGCTACAATATACTAGATACTACGTATCTCTAAATATCTGATTGACGATTAGCCTTAATCGAAATTTCTCTCTCATGATCGGGAGGGATAATTAACTATAGGGGCTTGCGCCTATAGGAAACTAGAACTCAGATCATAAAGTCATCGCAAAATGACGGCGAAATCTTTGGGTAGCGTCTTATCTACAAACCCATCTGCTTTCCCAAAATTTACCCCGGAACTTAACTCCGTTAAAACTCCCCCGAAAAAAAAAAAGCAACGTGGGCGGAGGGGCTGGGGCCAAATTTTTGGAGCCCACAGATTATGACTCCATTTTAATGAGGTCATAGGTTCAAATCATGGAAAAAATACGATGCAATACAAGGGTAAAAGGTCGAATGCATCAACACATCCATACGCCCATTGCACTTAAAAAAGTTTCATGCATCAACTAAAGCCTTTTTAAGAAGCTTGAAAAACATTTGCAGCTCCCAAAATTCTAGAATCTTAACCTAAATCAGACAATCAATATTCATTACATACTTAAATGTCTCATAGTTCTCTCTCGTTCGAAACCCGGTGCGCTCGACCACACTGCCCTTTGCATAATTTTATCCTCTATGCTCACATCCTCTCGCTTATTTTTATGGGCCAAGGACACCACTTTAACATGCTCTCACGGGCACCTCTCGCATCTTCGATGCAAGAGAATTTTTACACTCTTATATCATTTGGATGTACATTTATTGATTTATTCCCCATAATTTTACACTCTTATATCATTTAAGGTGTTAAGATCACCATAATGAAGGGGACGCAAGGGGTGGCCGGCGGAAAGGCTGGTGGAGGATGAAGGGGCGTCAGGTTGGGTAGGGGTGACAGGACTTGGTGGCGAGTGGGCTTGACAAGGTGGAGGCGTGGGGTGATTTTGGAGGGGAGATGGCCGGCGATGGGGCTAAGGGAGTCAACGGTTGGGGAGTGGAAAAGAACAAAAGGGGTGGAGAAGAAGAAGACAAAATAAAGCCACGAGACGCGGACTCTTCCAACGACTGATGGGTATTGCACTCGCTCACCTTGAAGCTCACTCTCCCTTCTCTCTAGCTCTCATGCAAGAAGAAGAAGAAAGAAACAAAATTTCATTAATCATTCATGAAAAAAACAACATATGAGACAACTATATATAGGTCCCTACTCATGAAAAGAACAAGTACAAGATTGCCCTCTGGGTTATAATAACAAAACAACTCCGCAAAAGGGTAAAAACGGAAAACGACAAATAACTAAATAACAAATCATGAAAACTGAATCAAAAGTAGATGCGCTGAATCGTGGCCGTAGATATGCAATTCCTTCATCGATACACATGTCGGTAGCGTCTGTGGATGTCCTCATCACCTATGCACCACACTTGGAAAAACACCACTTGTTGGGTTTCATTTTTGGCAAGCTAATATAAGCATATGCTATTACTACTAGACACATTCATATGTAACCCGTGTTCTTGTTGAGATAAATATTCCTACCTTATTTTACTCCGGAGGTATGGATTGGCACTCCAATATGTAAATATTTGCAAAAGGCAGAATTTGAAGGTATGCCCTCACATTACAAATCTTGAAGGAAATCCTTTTATGGGGTGGTAATGATGGGGTTTGCACCATTGTTCATAGTATGGGTTCACAAGCTTTTTGTTATGCAAGTACTCAGTGAACAATTAGAACTAGCCCCCTTGCCCCCTAGGACTTCTCAAGCAATGGATATTACTACATTTTGATAGGAAGTGGATGCAAAAATTGCCCAAACCTTTGGCTGAAATTCAATTTCAGCATAAAACCAGAAAACAAACACAAGGGAACTAGGATGAAGAAACACACAAGAACACCTTTTTATTGAAATAACTATAAATGAAAGACAAGATACAATTGTATCTTCAATTAGAAAGAAAGATCCGGCTCTCCTAAATCCCCAGCCACCAGCTAGAGCCCTCTCACCAAAAGGAACTCTCAATTCAGCAAAAACATCACATAACCCTAACCCTAGGATAAACAACTTAATTGAATCATACAAAATATAGTTGATCTCTAAACAATCGTTCCCGAATTATTTTTTCCCTCCTAGCTGACCCCTCCCTATTTTGAAATTGAACTTGGGCCCCACCCCAAGGGGGCGGAACTCAAACCAGGCGGGCCCTATTCCGCCTAGCGAAAACCAGAACCGGTCCCTCCTAGACCGGTCCATCACACTATTCTCTTGAGTAAGTGCCTTCCCTTGCTATTAATAGTTTGGTTGATGATAGTAACCCTCCAACTCTTACATCTATGCATCATCACTTTTAGATGTTGGAACTTCTGATCTCTCAAGAACTACGGTTGGTTTAGATATATATCAACCTATTGAGGGTCCTTCTGCTTACTTCTCCTTGTGATAATATAATTTTGTTCACAATATTGCACTAGATTATTCAGATGCGGTGACTGTTGCTGATTCAAACTCAATTCAATCTCATGATTTGATGAGAAGTTTTTCAAGTTTAGTGAGTTCCAACTGATATTTTCTCGTTGAGCTACTAATCAGAAAATTGTAGTTTTCCATTCTCATGGATTTACCTGATTCCAACCTAAAGATTTATAACTCACAAAATTATTTTGACATATAAGACTTAGAGGGTGTCGGGATGTCAGCAACTCTCTTCAATAGATAGTAGCAACACTCTATGTTATGTTTATCTACTGTATTTTTGATATTTTTTTATGATGATAGTTTTATATAACTACAATTTCATGTAAACATACTAATAAATTATATATATAACTCAAAGTCTCAAATGTGACAAAAAATAAAAAAAAATAAAAAATAAAAAATAAAAAAAAAGTGACAAAAAATAGCCAAGAATCCACAAAACTAATCCAATAGCTCTTCAAAGTTCAACTATCATTATACTATAAAAGAGAAACCAATAAAGAACAAAAGTACAAATACCTCAATTAGTGGTTCCGTAATATTCAATTTTAGCTGGTTTGTTGAGTCCATACAAATATCTGTAGTTTTGGGTTGGCCAAATAGGAAGTTTCCCGCTCCCTTTCTTACTAATGTGATTTGAAAGCTCCATGGTTCAACAAACGGCTCCCACATAACCTAGCAAAGATCTCAGTACAATTAGAAAGTTTAATGAGTACCTTTGAAAGGCTAAAATTTGTACAAGAACATAACATGCTTCATCAATATTGTTGAAATTTATTTCAAGATCATGATAACATGCCTTATCAATATTATTGTAATTTATTAGAAGATCAGAAAAGCCAGAGCCCTCCAAGCTATCCTTTCTCTGGTTTAACTGAATGACCATGTTCTTTATCAGGATCTCCAGGATAGGTCCGTGGAAGCTCCACTAAAAAAAGGTAAGAAGAGTACATAAAAATGAGAGGAAGGGTAATGATCTGAACAGAAGCAAAGAAAATAGATGAGGGTGTTTAAAGAACGAAATACAGAAGCCCTTCATTTTCCAGACAGCAGTGTTCTGTGGGCGCAACAATGATATTAATAGTCTGACACAGTAGCTAGATAACATACACAGACCATCATTGTCTAACTTCACTAACCAATAAAATCACATACCCTTCCATCACTCAAGAGTACAGCTCCCTTCATCAATCTAACTTTAAACATTATGCAGTGTGATGGCATCTTAGAAGTTATTGATTCATGAGCTTTAAACTGATTTTGAGTCCAAAATTTGAATATTTGATAAGATAACCCAACATCAGCAGAGTCTATTTGAACCTCAATAAAAATCTGCATCAATCCCTCTAGTCCTGTATGTATCTCAGATTCTAATTTCACATGAGATATGCATACGAAGGGAAGTGAATAAACTTCTTGGTCTTGATCCATCTCCAGTATAGTTCTCATCTTTTCCATACTACATTTCAGTTTCATATGGTTTTTGCTTAGAGTTAATTCACAACATTTACTCTGCAAAATTATCTTCACATTCCTATAAGACTTTGATTGAAAGAGTGGCGCATCTTCAGCAAATGAAGCATTAAGAAAACGGCATTTTTGTTCATGTCTTGCTTTAGATTTTTCTGAATTTCCGTCGTTGTACCAGATGGGCAAGTAGAATGAAATCATTATGTTTCTAGATTTCATGGTCATACGTACAGTCTCATCCATGACATTTTCAGAGCATAAAGATGTCTCATGTTCTGGGGTATTTCGAGGTGGACCCAGAATTGCTGTGGTTGACAATAAGGTCATGTTAAATTTGTTTTTGAAGGAAGCAAGAAAAGCATATATGCCATCCCAATCTGGCATATGCAACCAAACGTCAAGGGAAGGTATAGCAAGTACAATCTCGGGCCCACTGTCAACCCATCTGCAGAAGTTAATGACAAGGCGGAAGGTCACATCTCCATCAGAGGTGAATGATACTAATAGCACATCACTGAGAAAAGAATGAAGCAGCAAACTGGAAATATCCACATTGAGGGATTTTGGTAAACCATTTCGTAATGTAGTAGAGCATTCAAGCCTCACATAAGCTTTAGCTATGGTTTCC
The DNA here is from genome assembly GCF_001605985.2 of Dendrobium catenatum. NCBI lineage: Eukaryota > Viridiplantae > Streptophyta > Magnoliopsida > Asparagales > Orchidaceae > Dendrobium > Dendrobium catenatum. The sequence goes on from NW_021319908.1 coordinate 3,071,454, forward strand.
AATGGAGAAGATTGTTTCTCACTCAAGTGAGAAAATTTTATTGATAGTGCCCTGACACATATTTTCATAATAACAAAAGACTCATCTGTCATGTCAAGAATGGTAGCAGGTTCATCTTTCCTTCTCTTCTTGAGCTGCATAAACTGTAAGACATCACATCTAAAACATTCAGATTCCTTGCCAATCAAAGAAAGCTGATCAGCAACATTCACAGTTGCTTCAAGTCCATCAGTGAAGTACTTCTCTGGAAGAAAAAAAATAAGAATTGTTAAACAAGTTAACAAATCATATTGGTCTCAGAAACAGAATTCTTTCTAAACGATGCAATATCTGATCTACTAATAATATTGTACCTTCAACTATCAATTTACAAGTATCCACTCTCATCATGATCAAAGAGGGAAAATCAAAATTTTCAACTGAATTTTGCAACTTGCAAGGTATTCTCAGCCATAAGTCTGCGTCTAATTGCTCGATTAAGGGAATATTTTTAGTAGAGACGTATTCACAATGCTTGAATAGATAATCCGCATCATCCTTGACCGGCACTACTGACAATGATAAGCTTCTCCCAAATACGTTGATGATATCAAGCTTGTTGGCAATGGCAATGGACGTAACCACACAGTCAAAAGGAATATCCTTAAAAACAATGTCAGGACTACTAGCGGGCATAAAATTACAGTAAAATCTTGGAATATTAACTTGTAAAACAAAATCTGTATGGTTCTCCACAGGTAAAATCAATATAGAGTCAAGTATCTCAAACTTGTAAATGACATTAGATTCTTCTCTTAGGTGTTTTTCAGATTCATTACCAAAATTTGAGCACAGCTCATGTGTTTTCATACTCCCCTTAAATGTCCAATCAGGCAAGGAGAAGTACCCAATCAAGATGGCTAGAAATTCAGGTGTCAAGATGCAGGAGACGTGCTGTAAGCCAAAACTAATTTGAACAATCATTTCCTTTTCTTCTTTCCTTGCACGAATATTTAAAACAGTAGATATGCCCGATGAAGAAGAACCGCAAACAACCTCATGGGAGGACCAGGATGAGGAAAATAAAAGCCCGTCAGTTGACACCAGTACATCCCAACAGCTAGTCCCTTGTAATGAAATGGTAGATCTAAATTGGGGAACACTTACTGTACCAATAATACAAGAAGAATCATGAAAATGAACTTTTACATTATTTACTTTGATATCAAGCAAAATGATATCATAACAAATAGTTATCTGATGATCCTCCATTGAAGCGCAATTTCCATTTCCCACTATTGAATGACTCATGATTGTGGATCTTTTGTTTATGCTTGTCTTGTGACTTCTAGGGCATTGTTTATCAATCATAGACATATCCTGAAATCCATTAATACTGTGTATAATTGAGGTGTCAAGATTAGATGGAGAACCTGAATTTCCGATAGTCACAAAAGGAAAAGTATCCACAGAAATGCATTCACATAGGGCCGGATCAGAAGCACAGAAATTAGAGAAGCCAAACTTAGCATGCTTAATACCAACTATGTCGAAGTTGTAATCATCCTGATCCACTTCCAGAGAACTCACCAAAGAAGTGGAAGAAAAGTATTTATCATTAATTCTATTGAAAAATCTCACCAGTAAACCACAGATTCTCGGATAGACATGAAAATCAACTTCACACAAGAAAATACTATAATCATGTTGAACAGTATTAACCTGAACATAGCTTTTCTTATAACGCAACTGAATGCAATACTCGCTAGATAAGTTTTCAGTACACGCAACACATGTTAAGTTAGTGCAATCATACTCCACAGGAACACGCAAAGCTGAATTAGTAGAACTACTTCTCGCCTGGCATAAAATAAACTTATCCTGCTCATTTTTCAAGTTGGAAGTACCAAACATAATTGTCTTTATAAGACAACAAAGTTCATTGGATTTTCCGTCAGTAAACCTGAGAACAAGATGCTTAGAAGTATTAATGCTTTTAAAGTAAATCACATTTCATAAATGCAGTTCAAACAATCACGATAGACACCTACCTGATAGCTATCTTGTTAACGGTGCATAGGACCACAGAATCATATTCAACATCATCTTCAAGATCAACATGGATATTAAAATGGTCTAACTTCAAGGAAAAGGAAAAGAAAGATGCACCAAGAACATTTGGTATATCAAACTCACTAGGACGCTGAATTCTCCATGAAAGTGATACAAAACTCTTTTCTGACAACTCGTATAATCTTATAAATGAACTCAGTACTTTTTGAGAGAACCTCACACAGAGCAACGTCATTAGACAATTGACCTGCAAGGGGGAAAAGTAAAACTTGTAAAAAAAAAATTCTATGAATAAAAAAAATATTACAATACTTTTCACTAAAATGAAACCCTTAGTTGTTGCATATGCAAGATCAGCAAAAATATTTTTACTATAGAGGCAGGAAGAACACAGGTTTTAAATCTTGCGCATAAAATAAAAACAAAATCTACATGTTAGATCAGAAATTTTGGTTTATCAAACCTTTCCAAAATATGGATAAGACATGTATAAATCGCTAAAGTTCAAGACATTATTTTGTATGTCAAGGGATAAAACCATTTGGTTTAGTTAATTTACTTCTAAAAGAAGTTGGTCCCTTCTTTTTTAAATTCTATATGCAATTAACCTCTCTCATCTCTCCACTATTGTTCGAAAAGCTCCCTTCCCTTTAACAAGACAAGACCTCCATCTACTCTCTTAGCATCATCAATTAGTCAAATATCAACTATTTGAGGTCAATTTATGAATCCATTATTTGCACTCATTGTTGTTGAGAGCTGCAAGAGGTGTTGAACCTATTCTTCACAAATATTTTTGAATAGCACTTTTCCATGTTATCCCAGGCGTAATATATTTCATCCCTAGTTGTTCGATTTTAAATTTATATGCACGCTTGCTGGTATATTTTATATCCTTTGTTATACATTGTAAAACCACCTATGTTTATTTTCAGACATTTTATCTTTAAAAGATATTTCTCCAAATTATCCTCTAATATAATCATTCCTTTATCTATCCTTTCTAATATTGCCACACATCAATCTTAACATCCACATTTGTGCACACACAACTTAGCTATGAGTGACTCTTTTATTGCCCAAAACATGAATCCATACAACACAATCAAACTAATTCTAATTCTATTAAATTTAATTTTAATTCTATCATATCCTCTTATTATATAATGCTACTAAGGCAGTTCTCCATTTCAACAACACCATGATATCACTAGAAGTAATATCCTCATATATTTACGTTTTTTTGCGATAATAGCTCAAAGACATTTAAACATATCATGCATATGTATCACTTTATCTTTTATTGATACCAAATGATAATTGTTAATATCACATACTGAGATTGTATATCATATGCTCAATCTTTGCAACTAATTCTATATTCTTTGCAAATGCCTCACAAAGCTTTCAAACTTCCTATGCCTATTTCTGATCATCTTATCTTCAATAGATGCTACTAAAAAATGATCTTTTAAGATAATTATTCCTCAATGTATATTTCCTAATTTTGCTACATATCCATCTTTAAATTCTTATTTCCACAAATTTAAATTAACTATGAGTGAATTTCTTATTGCGTTAAACATAGATCTTTGTTTAGCTAGTTTCATATTCTTTGTAAATGCCTCATAAAGCTTTCAAGCTCCCTATGTTTATTTCTGATCATCTTATCTTCAATAGATTGTACAAAAAAATGATCCTTTAAGATAATTATTCTTCAATTTATCTTTCCTAATTTTGCAACATATCCATCTCTAAATTATTATTTACATACATTAAATTAACAACAAAATCCACACAACACAGTCGAACTAATTGCGATTCTATAAAATTTAGCTTAAGGTCTACATAATATCATCTTATGTAATAATTCCGCAAAGGCACTTATTCATTTTAACAACCCAATCTTAACTATAGAAGTTATAACCTCATATGTAATAGTTCCACTAAGGCACTAATTCATTTGAAATCAAAGTTGTAACCTGCCAAAGAGAAATAAAAATGAGAATATTCGATGAATGGAGTATTAAGTGCAGGCGATTGATTTGGTGTTGTGTATATAAAATAAGAAATTAAATTTTTATATTTTAAGCATATACGTGAAAAGGTAGGAATAGCTCCAGTGGAAGATAAGATTAGAAAGAGTCATCTTAGATGGTTTGGTCACATTAAAAGGAGGCCTTCCGATGACCCAGTTAGGAAAATTGATGTATTTGATTTGACTTATGTTAAAAAAGGTTGAGGTAGACCTAAAAAGACTTGGTCAGAAAATATTAGAAATGATCTTTCTTTATTAGATTTAAATAAGAATTTGACTTTTAACCGGACACAATGGTGAAAAAGGATTCATGTAGCCGACCCCACGTAGTGGGACAAAGGCTTGATGTTGTTGTTGTTGTAAATAAGTAAAAAATTTAAATATAAGAAGTTAGATTTAAAAAATTCATAAAATATTTAAGATACGCGTGTCGGACACTACACACCTCTTTGAGAAGAAGTGTCGGTGCATCATAGACTTTGAGCAACTTGGTGCTTGGCGTTGACGATTAGATGAGAGAAATGAAGATGGCGTGTTATTGAATTGAGAAGAGATCTAATGTTTTATGTAACATGAGTTATCTAGGAGTCTGACATAGGGCTTTGATGTTTTGGGGTTCTTAAGAGAGGAACCTGATTGAAAGGGCTTTAACCCTTAAGAGATTAAAAGAAGAATATTCCTGTCATTCATTTATTTATTTAAATAAATAGATAATCTATTTACAATTGGGTAGATTTTATTAACTGATAATTTAATATAACTTATATTATGGGGTTATCACCTCTCTAACAAGATACAAAAGACCAGCACAAAAAAAAGTCTTTCAAAATACTGGTTCAATCCAGACCACCAATATTAACTAGAAATAAATAATTACTACTATGGGAATACTAGTGGCAAGCAAATATCATTAAGATCCCATTAAGCTTGAACAATAACTAAAGCATCACATCTGTATTTATGAGATCATTCCTATTTGGCAGCCCAAAAAACATTCTTTCAAAATCCATAGCAATAAAGATAACAAGTAATGCTGCTATGATAAAGAAAAAATCAAACAAAAAATTACCTCAACTGGTTTCAGTATCGGTTCATCCATGAAAATGCATAAACGAACTTCAAAAATTGGGTTACATTTTTCAAGAACTGAGACAACAACTGGAAAACTGGGCATGAACAATTTCACCTGCAATATTTCACAATGATTAACTTGTTTATAATGGTGAACACAGTAAGATTTAACACTACAAAATCAAACTGGGGAACCCTTACTTCAAAAGCTGTCAATCCAACCTCAATTTGGTCATAAAAATCTTGAAGCTGAAAATTGAGTATACCATTATCCATGATGTCCCTCACGGAAGACGTGAGTTCATAATCATAAGATGGACTGTTTTCTAGCAAGTTCGGAACCCTTTCAGTTTTAGGCATGGATTTGATGAAAAGACCTTCCAATTCCAAAAGCTGCACAAGCAATTTGGATAAATAAGCTAACAGAAGTCACGCACTTATGACTGACACCCATTTCATACAAAGTATTAGCATTAAAGATAAAACAAAAACAGTATCCGTATGATTAAAGAGTACATTTCAAGTTAAAATTGTGCAGAATATTAAAAATGCCGGGACCAAAAAGATAACAAAGAAATGAACCGAAAGAACAATATTAGCATGCATGTTTATATCAAATGTACTTTTCACAATAAAATGACTTCTACAGATGCATAGCTACCGGTCTTCAGCGTTCTTTCAATAACTTATATTTTGTTATTGCATTTTCTATATTATCTAATTCAATGAGAAGGGTCTAGCTGCAGCTTTCTTATATAAAAAAGAATGCATAGCTATCAATAGAATTCTATTCTGGCTGCATCTTTTCACCCCTTGGCCCAACTAAAATCACAATTACACTCTTAAAATTTCTAGATGTTTTTTAAAAGGTGAATAAAGATCATTTTATTGTCAAAAAGCTGTAAAAGAAGAGGCTAAACTCAATGTAAGAAATGATTACTTTGGGTTTAAGCAAGCCTTGCAAAAATTTAAGCTCTAAACCTACTTTTTATTAGTTTGCAACATCTAGTGTTAGATTCACAAGGGGGCAGGGAAAAGTACAAAATAAATACCGGTTAATGTGAAGATAAGAAACTCCTTCGCACTGGATAAGGCTTTTGGGAGTTTGTGTTTGAAATCAAACCTTTAAAAACTTGGGTGCAAGGTGAATCAATTCCAGAGAGCAATTAATTGGAAACCAAAATAAACATAATTAGTAAAAAAAATCATCACCTTCATATTAAAAGGATTATGCGTCCATTATTGGAAGCCCATAAAAGGAGCCTCACATATATTTCCCTATAGAGTAGTTGTTCATGTTGGGAGGTCAAGCTATGCACAAATAGGGTCCACAATTTTGAAACAGAAAGGAAAATATAACAAATTTTGAAGGGAGGACTAGCTAGTAAGCATCACCCATGACGTCTTGCTGATCTATCCCATGGCTAGAAGGTTTAAGGCCAATACTAGTGAAAGATGAGAGAAAAGATACGAATAAAGCTCATCACAGCCTAAACTTTCATGTACGTTAGCTCAAGATGAGCATGTGAAGCATAAAGATATAGTTGGATAGAATCAAGAGAGTTGAACATGCAAAAGTGTCACAGAGAACAAGACTTATCCATCTGAAAGCAACTTGAGATACTTGACCCCCGTTGACACAGTCAGGTCATTCATCATGCGCATGGTGGTTTTTGCACCTTCTCTATCAAATTCCTTTTCCTTCCTCTTATCATCTACTAAGAGTGGTCTGAATTCTTCCATGGAAAAATTATCTTAAAAAAAGTAGGACAGGACTACTTGCTAGGACAACTAGCTGCAAAGCCCATTTATTGAAAGAAATCTTGGTGCAAGGGCGGAGGGGAACATTTAGGGTGGTAGTTCACTTATTAGCAGTTACACCAACCCTACCAATTTGCATTGCAAGTTCCCCAAATCAAATTGCCTGAGTTAAGATCTGAATCTTCTAAAGACTTGGCAGTGCAAAAATACACGCATCCAAAATAGAGTGTTAACTTATGCTTCAGACGAGATACAGTACAATGAGTATTTTACATTCACAATATGATGATAAATATATAAACAAATGATAGTCGTCTAAAATTAAAGTTTCGTTCCAAGAAAAGAGTATGGATGAGTGAATTTTTTAGTTTCAGTTTATATAAGAATACCTAATCGATTGATCTTTTGGACAAAGGGCAAAAAGAGAAAAAAAAAGTGGGATGGACATCTAAGAAAAACGTTGATGATAAGATATTCACTGACCTTTGGATTTGTCAAGAGTTGGAATCTCAATCCTTTTAACCAATCATTTACCTTGAGGGCGTAGTCGTTCTTCGTAGGACTAGCTCTTCATAAAGCAACAAAAAGGAGTTGATCCGGGCTACATAAAGTTGAGCCAAAGAAAATTTCAAATATTTTACATCCTCATCATTTCAAGCTGACTTTTATTTGGTATAATAAAGACCATTAAGCTAACTTTGCTCATATTCTTCATGATCAATCAAAAGGAGTCGAGCTAGGCTATAAAAGAGCTAAAACAAACCGGTTTTCAAGCCCCCATCTTTATTTTTGGCATTTTTATTTTAAGGCTTATTTTTCTTTATAAAATGGGCTAGCTGTATGGATTGCTTAGTTTGATAATTGACAAAAAATTGATTTCTTCTTCTCCATTTATTCAATATGTGTGCATAAAGTTCATCATCTCCTCCCTAAGTTACGTTCATGGAGTTTTCCTTCATCTTCCCCTATTCTTCTTTCTGAAGTTTTATGATAGGAAATACTTGAGTTCGCAAGTAACCCTAAGGTAATACTTGAGTTCGCAAGCAAACCTAATCAAGATTAGCACAAAAACAGAGGAAAAACTGCTGTCTCAGCAGTTTGACAGCACCCTCGCAGCAGATTTTTTTGCACCAAACAGTGGAAATAAGAGAACGAAGCAAGATCTTCACTAGTAGATGCAAGAAAACAAAGAAAGATACAACGTTCTTCGATTCGAGAGGAAGAACAACTCTCCACAAGTCTCTAGCAAACCCTAGAGCCCAAGCACACAATGAGATCTCAAACTTTTCATTCAAAATCAAGATGAGGACCTAATTCCCCCCTTTCCCCCTCTTTAACTCTCATCCCCATACAAAATCCCTAAACAGCCCTTCTATTCAAATTTCCCCCCCCTTCCATTCAAAATTTTCCTCCAACGCTTGAATTAAACCCAAGCTTGGTCCCACATATGATTTTTTCCCTGATCTGCACAACCGTTTTTTGATGTGTGCTCATTTAAACCCACGGAAAAAAAGAAGCATGCGAAGCAATAATCTGTGCAAGCACATTAGTTACCCATGTTCACAAAGAGGCTGGAAGAACGTTAGCCAAAATAAATGCTAATCACCCAACAAGCTCATTCACTCTTTTAGTTTTTGAAATGATGGTGTGGCCTATCTCTTTACATTTGAACTAAATAAAATTTAAAGATACGCCCATGGAAATCCCATCCATGTATTCGTAAACCAATGTGCTTCCAATAAGTATTAAGTATATTTATGGCTTGCCTATCGAGTGTACATTCTACATAATATGATAATTTATACTGTGTATACATAATCTGCATGTGTAATTCTTGAAGATTCACGTGTCAAAGAATAGAAAACAAGAAAAATGCTATAATTTGCTTTATTTACTAGGCTCATGCATCAATCTCATTAATTATCTGTTCTACTTTCTCTTTTGCAGGGAAAAGTTCCACTTCTATCGATTGAAGCAATCCATCAACTTCATATTTTTATCTTTGTTTTGGCCACAACTCATGTGATTCTTAGTGTTCTAACCATGCTCTTGGGAAGTGCAAAGGTAATTAAAATCTACATATGTTTTTTATTTGCACACATCCTTGAGTTCATAAGTAGATGGAATTAAGAACTTGGTGCTGTCTTTAATATGCTGATGATAGCTTCATTTCACATAGATACGCCAATGGAAGCACTGGGAAGTTTCCATCCACAAAGAAACTGTGGAAAATGGTATTTACTATTTGCCCTGCTCTCCATACTGGCAATGTCATATATGTCCTATCTGGTTCACGCCACATTTTCTGTTTGGGACAAAAATTACATACATACCACTTTATTTCATGCTATTTACATATTCAACACCTAAAACATTAATATTACATGCCTACCAATAATATTACATGCCTATGGTAGGCATGTAATATTAATGCTTTAGGTATTAGACATAATAGCATGAAATAAAGTGACATGTATATAAATCCCCCAAATATCATTACTTTTCGTTTGTACATGCTGAACAAGCAATTGTATTCTTGCAGCTTCTGCCCCAGCGATCACTCATGTTCACCAAACTGAATTTGTTAAGGGCCGCTTTCTTGGCATTGGCAAGGATTCTGTAATATTAAGTTGGCTGGTAAGTTATGATGTTATTCTGGCCGTAAGGAGAACTGTATCTCTACTCTTTGATTTCTATCTTAAATTGTTTCATGTAGTTCAACATTGTACCTGTACAATGAAGCTTCATTTGATTATCGTGAGTAACCACGAATATGATGCTACTGAAATGGAATAATGAATTTTTTTTTTAAATCTTTTGATTATTTTTTAAAACAAAATTCATTGTTTGGAAAGTGAGAATTAAGAAACGGTTTGTGTTGTGTCTATTAATGTCTTGATCGTAGCAACTTAGGCCTAATTTTGAATTGTTTTAATTTTTATTTTTTGTGTTTTTTATTTAAAAAAAATGGTTAAAATCATAATAATTCGGATTGTTTAAGAATAAATTTCTTTGTTTTAAAAAGGTGCTGAAATAACTTAGAGTTATTTTTTATATTTTCAAAATATATTTTTAAGAAGCTGTGAAAAGTAACTGGCACTTCACACAAAAAAAAGGAAAAATAATGGAGGATTGTCAGCCACTGGAAAAGCTTCGACTCTGCCTTCGACTTACAATCACCGGCATTTGCAACCAAGATTTCCCCGTCGTCAACTTGCATCTCCTCGTTCCAGATTCCAGTGATGGCAACATATATTCTCATCTCCACCAATCATACCAAGATCGAGACCGCAATCTTTTTTATTTTTTAAATTATAAATACATTAAAAACAAACTTATTTTATTTCATCTTAAAATATAAATAAAAAAACAAAAATATCCCAAACGGCACTTAGCTACTATAGCCATACATAAACTATTGGTTGATTTGGCTTCTTCGTTAATTCTGCATTATATTACCTGTTTTCTTTAGAACTAAAGATGTTGATATGTCTATTTCTATGATTTATTCAGTATTATTCCTTGTATAATCTTTGAGATAAACATATCCCCATTGATTTGATTCTTGTTTCAGCATTCCTTCTTTAAACAAATTTTTGGATCAGTAACAAAATCAGACTATAGCACAATGAGGCTTGGATTCATTATGGTAACTACCTTTTTAATTATATATATTACTCATTCTGTGATTTGATTACAGTTCTTACTCTTCTCTGATTTTTTTCCTCTTCAAGTATACCAAATTTTCATGTAAATTTTATTGACGTTGATATCCCTTATCGTGTAGGCTCATTGCAAGGGTAACCGCAAGTTTGATTTTCACAAATACATGGTTCGAGCCCTTGAAGCTGACTTTAAGAAAGTGGTTGGTATTAGGTAATCTTGCTCATGACCCTTTCCTTGAAATTGGAGTCTTTGCTCTTTCATAACAAACTATGAATCACAAACTTTTTTAGAAGGCCATCATGTCATGCTCAGTCATATTGGAAATAGTAAACCTGGACATCATAAACTCACTACGTTGGGCGCACCAAGTTGGTCACACAAAAATCTTGTTGGACACCATTTGGTATCATATGGTTTCCTTACAGAATGTTAATTATTATATGTCTAAACTATTCTGTTAACCACATGCTCTAGGAGCTTTATTTTCATTGTTTATACATTTTTGGATTGCTCTGTCTATATCTATTTCCTGTTCTTTGTTGGTGTCCATGCTTCATACATATACAATTGGATTTTTATCACTAAGGATGGTGCAAACTGTGTACCTAGAAAGTTTTTAATGCAAGTGACTATTAGATTATTATTCAGTGTACCATGCAGCTTATGAAATCCTTATACTCGTGGTTCTCTTTCCCTGCAGTTGGTATCTCTGGATTTTTGTGGTTATTTTCTTGTTGCTGAACGTTGGAGGTATGCTCAACCTGAAGCCATTCCCTTTTTATGTTACAACCTGATGGAAAAATATTGCATCAGGAGCTCCTAATACAAAAATCCATCAAGAGTGCAGGACATTTAATCAATACAAAAGGGCATCTCGTAAAAATACTGATTTTTAGTGTTCTCTTGTAGTTTTTATAAAATGTCTTGCTATTTTGATTACATGTCCTGCACTCCTAATGCATTTTGGTGTGAGGGGTTCTACTTCAATTTTCTTCCCATTTTAATTTTCTTTTATGCTGATTAATAAACTGCAGTTGAGGTTACATTTGACAAGTTTCCGCCATTTGTCCTCTCATATTGAAATGAAGTTTCAATATGATTTTCCTTTCTGAAGTTTCAAAGATCATTCCTGATAATTGTATTTGATCCTGATTGCTAATTATATCATGAGAAAATTGCGACATTGACGAGAAATAAGTTCAATATAAACTCAATGCAAAAAAAGTACAGAATACAATGATTTCATTCACAAACTGGCTCATATTGTATTGTAACCAACATAGGAAACGGTAAACCAACAAAGTGTGTAGTTTTTAAGGTTTTGGTTAGTTCCTCGAGTAAACACAAGACTCTAGAATAAGTTGCACACATCAAATTCATTTGATGGAGTTTTCAGTTTCGCTGATGTAGCTAAGCAGGTATGCCTCGTAGGGGTGAGGGAACAGTCTTACTCTTTTGAAGCTTACACAATCTTAGAATTAATTCATGTTTCAAGATTTTCTAAATTATCCCATTCTTTTAAAATTGAGCTCAATACCTGAATTTTAAGACAGACGAAACTCTGGCTTCAGCCAACCTTCTTTATCTTTAGGTTACGTATCTGAATTCTTAAGCATAGTGGATGCAACAATGAATGATGACTACTTTGCAAAGAAAACATAGATGAATGTGAACAATAGAATATACTGCCTTGTAAGCAAAGAGGGCTGACTGGCGGAACGAGCCAATGTAATTCAATTGATTTCTGAACCTAATTTAGCAAAAACGTGGGTTAGGTTTTACTTTGCTTTCACTTTTTTGTTTATGTTTTTATTTTAAACAAGAAGAGGGGTTGATTGTGCGAGGAATTTTAGAACGGGGTGCTTACTATTCACTGTGAGAGAGTTTGGCTGAATTGGATGGGGTAGTAGCCACAATGCTGACTGATTTGAATCTAGAGAAATGTTATTGGAAGATCGGAAGGGTGCTGTTGTGTGGAATGAATTGCATGGATCTCGGTTTGGTGAGGGGGAGTTTTCTCGTAAGGATGAGGTAGGAAGCTACAACTATAGAAAAATGAGAGGTCATGGGTATTAGTATTTTGGGGAGTTTTACGTTTTATAATTGGGTAGTATAGTTCTAGTTTTGTTAGGATTTGAAATTTTAGAAGGCAGAGGGTGGTCATTATGAAGGTGTATGATGTTGTGCGAATTTGGTTTTTTTGGTGGGATCCAGATCTTTTTGCTGATGATTCAGGATGATCTCTCACTCCTAGCCCAATAGACTAAGATTCATCCTATAATGTTGAACTGACTCAAGGTGTAGCGTTTAATGTCAAATTGATCTAGTAATAGTCCCATCTATGCCAATTGGATCAAGGTTTTGTCTCACTTTGGTTCTATGTATTCATGTGGAATCATTACCAAAGGCTAGTTCCAAAAAACAATTTAATTCAAATGTAATGGAGTGCCATATCACCATTGAGAGCAACATTATCAAGGAACCACATCATTAGAAAAGTGTCACATCATCAAAGCCTCAATAGCTTAAGGTGGTTCGTTGCCATCTCATGGTCGTCTAATTGTGAAGGTTCCAATCTATTGATTTTCTTCTTCTCTTGTCCTTTTTGCAATGGATCGTTATAGATTTGTTATTCAAAACCTCAAGGACTTAAGGTGGTTGGTCAACATCCTGTCCTCATATAATTGTGAAGGGTCCACTCTATTCATTTTCTACCGCTCTTATCTTTTTTTTTTTTTTTTTTTTTTTTTTTTTCTCTCACCACAAGCCTTGTGAAGATGGTTACATAAACTTCATGAGTAATTTGATAGGAAATACTTGAGTTCGCAAGTAACCCTAAGGTAATATTTGAGTTCGCATGCAAACCTAATCAAGATTAGCACAAAAACAGAGGAAAAACTGCTGTCCCAGCAGTTTGACAGCACCCTCGCAGCAGATTTTTTTGCACCAAACAGTGGAAATAAGAGAAACGAAGCAAGATCTTCACTAGTAGATGCAAGAAAACAAAGAAAGATACAACGTTCTTCGATTCGAGAGGAAGAACAACTCTCCACAAGTCTCTAGCAAACCCTAGAGCCCAAGCACACAATGAGATCTCAAACTTTTCATTCAAATTCAAGATGAGGACCTAATTCCCCCCTTTCCCCCTCTTTAACTCTCATCCCCATACAAAATCCCTAAACAGCCCTTCTATTCAAATTTCCCCCCTTTCCATTCAAATTTTCCCTCCAACCCTTGAATTAACTCCATGTGGGGCCCACCTAGAGTAAGTAAGGACCGGAGTGGCCCGCCTAACATTTTCACAGCCTTTCTTATTGTAATCCTTCACCATCAATTTTATATCATAGCATGCACTATTCTGAATCACATTTCGTCCAGATCAAATGATAACTGTCCCGGACCATTTTATCAGCATTTGGTGTTCTGTAAAAAAGCAGCAGAAGAACAATTTTTTGCAGACATGACAGTCATGAGTAAAAATAAAGGGTAATCTTATTTAAGGACAATTACGCCTAGAAAAACTATTCCTAAAAATACACCATGTTAAATAAATAGATAAAAAGAAAAACTCATTTATACCATAATGGAAGGCTCCGCATCTTCATTCACGAAAGGAAATTTTATGACGAAACTATGGAGAACGACATCCCATTTAATTTTCCTAGAATTATGTGATACATACCTACAAGATGAAAATAGAAGCACGGACAATCAAAAAAATAGAAATTGGAGGGCAACACAAGCAAAGAGAGTTCAAGGTCAAACTTACTCAGCTTTAAATAATAGTCTATCCTTGAAATCTTTGAATCCATTAAGAGAAAGTAATACCTGCAATTTAAAAATAGGTTTTATAGGATTAAAACAAGAAAAATATTGTAAAATTTTCATATCAACACAAATGCGGTCATATAGGAAAAAATAATTAGAGAAAAATGAGAGAAAGTATGACAAAAGTTTAAATTTGCACCTAAGGTCTGACCAGAAGTCTTGTCGAAAGGGATGGATCACAAAAGATACAACAACAACAACAACAACATCAAGCCTTTAAAAAATCAAAGGAAATTGAATACAGCTGTTTGCAAACAAAGTCAGAAGATAGACACTAAGAGACCTGAACGGTACTTTATTGCCAACTGTAAGGCTGAGAACTAGAATTTATAACATTTAGATGCAAGTTCACAGCAGCAGGCTGACGGCATCTGTATTATTCTTTTATATTATATAACAAACTGAAATAACCTCATAAGGTGAGATTATTAAAGAAAAAGTTCACATTATCATACATCTAATATTATGCATAGAAGCTATCAATCAACAAAATAATGACACGAATATATTATCATTAGTCTTGTTTTTTTCTCGTTAATATTGCAATCATATTAAAGCTTAACCAAAAGATGTGATTCTGCTAATTATTTTCATGTGCCTACAAATACTTTGGTACAAAAGAGCCCTATAGAGAAACCTTCGCAATAGATACAACACAGTACTAACCATCAACCCTCGATCATTTTCATATTTTACTAAACTCCAAACCATATAGCATTAAAAGCTTACCATGTCTAATAAAAAATCACCATGGATAACTTCCTATATTGACATGGTAAAGATCCTTCAGTCAATTTAGAGTTTAGACAGACTAACTCTATTGACTCTATTGACTAAGTAGACCCAAATTCATGACAACTCAGGATGACAGAATTATGGAATCTTAATTAGATTAATCATCATTCCCCCACTATCCGTTTAAAGTTAATGAGAGTAAATTTTCTCAATCCAAGAGAATCAGATGGAAAACCAATTTGGGGGATTGTAGGAGATGATGAAGAAGCCCATTGAGATGCAATCCAAAACTCCTACGACGATTCTGATGAAAAGGAAGGATAATGAGCACATTAGAGAAGTAAACTTCGAGCAAGAAGATGTGGATTACACAAAATTAAATCGCTACAGATAGAAGACACTAGCTAAAAGCAGGAATAAGAAATTGTCCCCAAAATACTTTGGGCCTTATGAGGTCTTGGAGTGCATTTGGAACAGTAGCCAATCGATTGAGGCAACCACCCTCATCAACTCTATACCTAGTCTTCCATGTCTCACAACTGACGAAGGCAATAGGAGAGCACACACCATCGTCACTACCCCCGACTTTAACAGAGGACATGGAGGTCATTTTGGAACCCCTAGAAGTAGCAGTTGTGCGCGAAGGAGAGGCAGTGGAACATGAGGTGCTAATCAAGTGGAAGGAACTACCATAGCCGATACGAGATGATCGGGAGATAGTTTCCAACCCTCTACCTTGAGGACAAGGTGCTAATCAAGTGGAAGGACTACCATAACCTCTCGAGTAGCTCCAGTAGAAGATAAGATTAGAGAAAGTCGCCTTAGATGGTTTGGTCACATAAAACGGCGGCCTTGTGATGACCCGGTTAGGAGAGTAGAGGTATTAGATTTGACTTATGTTAAGAAAGGTAGGGGTAGACCTAAAAAGACTTGGTTAGAAAATATTAGGAATGACCTTTCTTTATTAGATTTAAACGAGAATTTGACTTTTAATAGGACACAATGGAGAAAAAGGATTCATGTAGCCGACCCCACATAGTGGGATAAAGGCTTGATGTTGTTCTTGTTGTTGTTGTACATTATTATTGAATGGGGGGGGGGGGGGGGGGGCACATATGAGAGTTCTCCACCCAGTTTAGGAGAACAAAACCAAGCAACTATGCTTGGCGGGAGACAACAGAGCAAAGAGAAGGGTACGAACCCTCTTATTGGGCTTGAGAAAGATCTAATTCAATATGTAAGAAAGAGAAATAGAGGGGGAGATATCTAGGAATGTTTTAATTATAATTGGGGGGAATTTAATTGGGAAAGAGATCCAAATAAAATTCAAATTGAAGAGGGAATCAATTAAGGAAAAAAGACTGGTATAGAAGGGAATTTGGGAAGCTTATTTACAGCTAATCATATTGCATTTTCAAGTTATGTTTTGATTTATTTTGATGAAGTTTCTTTCGTAGAGAGTTCCTAAAGGCGTTTAGAATTTCTGGGTTAGACAATCTACCTCTCGAATTGCAGATTAATCTTGCTTTAATGTTGAAGAAATAATACAAAATCAACCATTGTTTTGGGTATTCCTACAATTTTTTCTCTTGTTTGCTTGTTGTTTTTACTTCCAAGACATATCAGAAACCTCAAATCAAAACATAAAGTCCTCATAAAACAAGGGTGGAATCTTGGTAGTTCTTTATATGGAATCCAATCAATATTATGAATAATTTGACCCGAAAAAACTCTCATAGTAGGTCTAGGTGTAAATTTTCAAAGCCCACAAATTTCTAACACCTCTATTAAGAGATTTCTATCATTTACTTACATATGCAAACTCATCATCTTCTTCTTCTTCAATTTTTAAAAGGGAATATAGTTTTTCATCCTCTCCTTGCTCTTGTAGTTGACGCCCTTCAAGTAGAGCAATAAGAGCAAACCCACCTTGTATATGCTGATAGGCACATGTACCATATTATTCATTAATAAGGTCTATCATATAGACAACTTCAATCTCAATTGTTTCCTCCTCTCGCGTTTCTTCTTTCATACAAATATTCGTGCAATGCCTCCACTATTTCATGATTTCATGCACTCTTGCTAATAAGGTTTCATTGAAGCTGAGATGAAGATGCTCAAGTGGATGAGTGGATTCACTCTTATAGACAGAATGCAAAACAAGTGTATATGTGAAAAGGTTGGAGTGGCAGATATGATTAGGGAGAGTAGCCTTAGATGATTTGGTCGCATAAAATGTCGGCCTTTTAATAACCTAGTTAGGAGAGTAGATGTATTAGATTTGACTTATGTTAAGAAAGGTAGAGGTAGACATAAAAAGAGATAAGAAAATATTCGAAATTACCTTTTTTATTAGATTTAAATAAGAATTTGACTCTTAACATAACACAATGAAGAAAAAGATTCATGTCGCCGATCCCATGTAGTGGGATAAAAGTTTGATGTTGTTGTTGTCGTTGCTGACAAGTTTCATGTTTGTTTTGAAAGGGAGGGGTCCGAAGTTGGTGTTGGGCCAAAAATAATTGGCTCGGTTCACCAGTGGAACTATTCCTCTTTAACCATTCTTAAGTCTCAAACTTATTCTTAGAAATATGATTGTCACCAATTCAAGGATTTGTTGTACAATTGGCTGCTCAGTTAACACTTCTCAAGCCCAAGTTCAGCATTGTTCCTTCTTCTATCTTCAAGAGAGCCTTCATTCAGATAAGAAATCTTCAACGTCATGTGTTCCTGCTACAAACAAGTTGCTTAGCATGGAGAAAGTATTTATAGGTACTAGCGAGGCTTTGTAACTAAAAATAGTCCTCTTTATGGCAATCGATTCCACACGAGTCAGCTTGTCAAATACAGGGATTCTCGTTTCTGGAATTTCAATAGCAACAGCTTCCACAGGCACCTAACATGACATTGAATAGGTATAACAATGACAATGGTAATAGCAATCAAGATTTTCAAACCATCAAATTGGATGGTAGCTCATATTTCTCCAGTGTTGATAAGCTCCTTGTTATGCTTTCTTAATGACAGTAGGGTGTTCCCAATTTGATTCAAATTTGCCACCAAGTCATGGATGAGGAATGGTTGGTAATGCAGCACTAGGACATATTCTTCTTCTTGGAACATCCAAGAACGTACCATGCGATCAAAGAATGCAGACATTCTTACCTGATAAATTTTTAGATTCCATTGAGCTTTAAGTAAAACTTTGTTAAGTACATCCAGCTCTTCAATTTGTAGATAAATATTCTGCTCTGAGTTCATATAGGACATCTACTTGAAGTGAAGACAACTTGATTTCAAGAGTCAAGGCTGATTCAAATCCGAACACTAAGACATAATGAGTAGCTTTAGTTGGCATGTTATAAGTAGTATGACATACCTATAATTCGTTAATCATTTTGATGTGTCATTCTGTTTTGTTCTTGGCAAGGATTTTCTTATCTAAGTTGGACTAATGTCCTATAGAAAGCTTATGATAAGTCATTTGCTCTTAGATTGAAGACTGATGAATATCACCAATTAATTTTCTAACGATTGATAAATCTATATATTTTTGTATTTTTTTCAAATATGCTCTATTGTCTTAGATTGTATAGATTGGTATAAGTTCAACTATGAGAGAGATCCAAAACTCTGCGTATGAGAGTAGGTAAACAAGGCCTGTAATGAAATGGATATCCAAATGAACTGAAAAGAAATGCAAAGACATGAAACCCAACCTCTACTTACAAGTGGGCAAATTTAACAATGTTCCAAGCAATCAATATATGCCAACTACCCTATGATCGGTGCATTTATGGTGCATTATAATTGAGGGGGTTTATTTAAAAAAAAAGCTCTCAAGTTGCTCCTTGCAAATAAAATATAGCAGAAAACCCACCCCAACGATAGTTGTGTTGTTAAAAAATCTCAACCGGAGAGGATCTCTATAATCAAAATATCCTCAAAGTAAAAAAAAATGAACTCAAATCTCGATAAAAATACAAAAATTTTGCAAAACTTAAAATATTCAAGCAATAACTAACAACTTCTAAGCTTCAATCCATCCATCTTCTGCAATAGTTAATGAGGGTCACAAAATTAAGATAACCTAAGCTCACAAAGAGCTAATGTAATATCAAGTGTTTCTCTATATTTACTCTCAAAATGTAATGCCAACAAGACTATGTCCATCAGCTGAATGGTGTTTCACAAAATAACATCATTAAATTATTATTACAACCAAGGCCCTCTAATTAGGTGATTTCACCAAAAAAAATGACACCATTAAATTATAATCATGTTAAAATAAAAAGTACCCTAATGGTTTAATTCTCTAACTGGCGAATCATAAAGTACACTTGACATTTTATAAAACCCTCTATTAGTTAAGGTCGATTTAAAATTTTCTGCTTAGGGAAACATCTTGACATCAACAAGGTCCCCTTACAGGATACAACCCATGATTGTTGCAAGGATCCCTCGATCATCCACGATAAATTTCCTCAATCCTAAACCAAAACCACTAATTACTATAGGCAAAGCATTTAGTGAATACGAACCAGCCTTAATCAAAAGTTCTATCATGATTGTGAGGGGTAATTAACCATAGATGTTTGCACCTATTGAAAGCCTTGAACCAAATCATAATGGAATCGCAAAATGAGGGTGAAATATGTATGTAGTGCTTTATCTAAAATCTAATCTTCCTTATGGCAGCATGAATTTTTGGATTCTACGTGACAATAATCTAATGTTGCTTATAGAATCTACCATATACAGCTATATAAGTAGCATATATAATACTTTTTCTTTACAGAAATCCAACTTCAAGGATATTCATGTAAGGAAAAATGGAAATTCCATTTGACATTGATCCCTGCAAGCAATGACATGATTGGCAATACCATCATCACAACACAATTACAAACGTTTCCACAAGTCACCAAGTAAAGCATCAAAGAAAGACTCATACACACTTCCAAGAAACAAGATAGCTACGGCTAAATTGCTAAAAACCTAAGAAGCTTGCATTTCACACCAACAAACATATGCTCATGTTTCAGTTAAACCATAAAAAATACAAAATCTAAAAACAAAAGACAAAAATCACCTAAAGGTGAAAATTTTCATCTTCTACCATTTTAAAAGTTTTCCTCATGATAGTTTAACTCAACATTTCTTCGCAGCTACTGTTCTCTTGATATCAGGCATTTTTAATATTTTTTTTAATCATGGCTTTTGTGCTGCATCCTAGTGAGAGATATTCCTCAATTTAAATTGTATTTCCTTCTATTTTTCTCAAAAGAAAAAGGCAATGGGTCATTCATTTTGCCAGTATCCGCACATTCATACTGCAATGTCAAACAGACCACATATCCATTGAAACACTGTTCAGCTTTATTTCTCAATGTTATTCGATTAATGATTTGACAAGATAACGACCATATAAGATATTGCAACCATCACATAACTAAACATATAACTGATCTTCTGAGAAGCAGTAAGCTCATGGAAATAGATCGCCCCATAATAAGTAGAACTGTTGCTAATATATAATTCTGGCAAGGCAAAGCTATCCGTCATTCCATTTACAAAAATTTCTAGCATAAAATGTACTTCAACCATATTTGCAAAACCGACTTATACATACACAAGGAAAAAAACATTCAACAACTTGAGGAAAATAAAATGGAATTAAAAACAATAACAAATTCAAGGAAACACTAACCCTTTTGTGCAAGAATTGAAAAGAAACCAAAACATCACAAAGCTCTAACACCTTCAGATAAAATTCTGATTCGTAAGTAGCTTCAAATGGCTGGAGTACAACCTATGAACCATAATGTTTTTATACACAAATTTTAGTACCATCAGACTGCAAGAGAGAAACATGCCCCATAAATTTGTGCTTTTCAACTAACATCAATAAGTACCTTTATAAGAGTTTCACTACTCTGGTCAGACTTTTGTATATTAATGCAAACATTGACAAATGGTAATGGATGAAGTGATGAACTCTCACCCATCATAACCTGAAAAGTAATTAAATCTGCAGTCGGTCATAAAAAATATCAATCTTTCTTTAAAAAGTACGTTGCTAAATGAAAACTTCACCTTCTTTGCAATTAGCAGAATGTTTCTATTAAATGGATCGATTAGCGTAATATCAAAGCAGCCAATGCAGATGAAGTTTCACTAAACTCGCACTCAACACTGATACCCTTAAGAATTGCTTCCATGATCATTTTTTCATACCTAAAAAAAATGAAGAACCAGCGTGCAAAACAGATCAAGTTGATTCTTGCAATTGGGAAACAAAAAAGCAAAAGAGAGCAAGAAAGAAGAGCACCATCAAAAAATATACCAATGATAAAAACAAACAAAATTAAAAGAGTCAACACACCAATGTTGAACTCACACTAATTCGAAAATTTAGAGCATCAAATGGCAACCAATATTTTTATGTAAAAAAATGAAGAACCAGCGAGTAAAACAGATCAAGTTGATTCTTGCATTTGAAAAAAAAGCAGCATGTGAGGACTAAAATAAGGACAGGTTGAATGAAGAAAATAAGGAGAACTATGTCATTATTACAGAAAATACGAATTCATAATTAATTTAAGATGAAATGGAATGTTCTAAAATATTCTTGAAGAAATATGCATTGTGAGGTGTGAAAAATTTATGGATAGAATTCAATTCAAATGTCATGGCATTAAAGGGAAATTCAAATACAAGTCTTGAAGATCCTGAACCAAAGTTGAGTACACAAAGCATCATGGCATTTTGCCCGCTATGTTCTTGTCATTCCCTGTTAAGGATGATCTCTCTCCTAGTTTGATGAATTTGCTAGATTACCCTGTTGCCCCTAGGAGACTACCTACGACCCTAACTAAAACTTCCTATAGAAATGTCCTGGTAGCTCAGGATGTCTTCATTTCTCCCCCTACACCAGTTCCCTTAGACCTGAACACTTTAGATCCCCTCATTTCGTGACTCTTCCACCTTTATTCCATCTATGTGTGCTTGTGAGTTACTATGTTCTGTGTGTTTTGGTTGTCTGTTGTCTTCCAAAATTTTCCTCTATTTAAAATTTGTGTGTGAATCCACATTTCACTGGATTTGTCCAAAGGATTCTCAAGGGATGGTACATACATTTCTTGCATTTCCACCTACTGTCCGGCTGATTGGACAAATCCAGGTTGCTGTCCTCGGCCCAGGAGTGCTCAAATCAGCAATGAAGCTGTCCTGGGAGACCTCCTAGCTGTTGTCCAGTTGCGTGGAGAACCATTGGCTGCTGGCACCAGTCCAGGAAAGCCAAAACCAGCAAGGAAGCTGTCCAAGAAGGCCTCCCAACTACTGTCCAGTTAAGATCGGAGCTTCATTTCACCTTTATCCTCGGAGATCCCAACATTACGAGTTGCTGTCCAAGACTTCTAAGAACCAAGAGCTGTTGTTTAGACTTCACGATTTGCTCTTCAAGACCCAATTGATTCAAAACCCCATACCCATTCTACATCAAATAGTCAATAAAATCAATGACAACGCTTACGTGGTGGATTTGCTAGCAGAGTTCAACATTCATTCCTCTATAAACATAGAATATTTAGTAACCTATGAGGGTCCAGAGCTTAACCCACCAAATCCACTTCAAACTGAGCCTTGTGTGACCCCACCCTGTGAGAACTCCCAGCCTACCTCCACTCCCAAATATTCCCAAATTATCAATAGCGGAGAAGGTTGACATGATTTCGAGTGATGACATTATTTTCACAAATGAGGGTGGACGAAGAAGATATCTGAAAAAGGTGAAGAGGTAAACCAGAGTCAGAGGATACGTGGTCAGAGCGCAAGGAGCTACATCAGATCGGCCCATATGCACGAGAAGTTCTCGAGATACCCACTCGACGGAGTTGAGTTTTCTCTCACCTGGGTAGAATGATGAGGGCATCAGAAGATCAACAGCTACGATCTAGAGTTTATTTTATTTTTGATGTGTCTTATGTACTAGTTTATTTTATATTTCTATTTTTCCCATTTTACCCCTAGGGGTGGTCATGTGGTATTGTAGCCCGAAGGGTGTTTTAGTCTTTGTTTCTTTTTTTTTCATGAGACCTATTTATAGGCTAGCTCTCTTGTACTTTAGGATGATGATTGATTAATGAAAATTCAGATTTCTCTTTGTCTCCCTCAATGTTGAGTGTTTGAGAGAAGGAAGACCCAAGGTGTGAGCAATCGCAACACCCGTCAACCTTTGGAAGAGTCCAAGGTTCGCGGTTCTATGATCTCTTTGTGAGTTCTTGGTTCTTTATTTTAGTCTTCATCTTCCTCGTCCCTCTTCCCCTATACCGCCGGCAATCCCCTCTCTTTCTCCCCAAACCGACATCCTCAACCCCTCCCTATGATTCCCCATTACCCGCCGCCCCTCCACCTCCTTGCCACTGGCCACCTTGGCCCTTCCACCATTCATGATGATTTCCATCATCATTACCACTTACCAAAACTCACCCAAGTGATTTAGGAAGATAACTCATCAATTTGAAATTCAAATTTGAATTTCAAATAACTTCCTAAATCGATATAGCTATATTTAGAAAGTGTTTTTATTTGAAATCAATTCTATATCATGAATTTTGCAATTCAAAAAAATTCAAATTTCACCATAATTACTTTCCTAATTTACTTTGCCATTAATATGGAAAGGTTTATTTTGAATTCAAATAAATATTTGAATTTCAAATACCTTACCTATTAATAAGCCCCAATTAGGAAAGCTCCCCCAACTAAATGAAATCTGAAATCAAGATTCATATTTGATTTAAATCAGTAATTAAATCCCTGGGGCCCACATAAAAAAAATCCCTGGGGTCCACATGCATTGAACTTAGTACCTAATCCTTTCCCCCCATATGGCCGGCCCCTCTTCCCCTATGTTGCTTAATTATTTCCTTCCAAATCAAACCCAATCTTCCCCCCCCAAATCAGCCACCTCTTTATTCTCCTTAATTACTTGGGATTTGAATTTCAAATCCCTTCCTAATTCTCAATTCAATCTTTGATCTCCTACCTATTGAATCCAAAATCTAGCCCAAAGTTGTGCCGCCCCTCCTTACTCTAGCCGGTCATTCCATCCCCCTCCTTCCTCCACTGGTTACTCTTCCAAACCCTTCCCGTGACCGCTGAAAGTAGAGCCCCTGCTGGAGTTATTTTGCTGTCCAGAGAATTCTAAAGGCTGTTACAGAGTTTTTCTTGCATTTCCACCTTCTATCTACTGTTTGGAAAATTATAGGTTGTTGTCCTCTGTCCAAGAGTGCTCAAATAAATAACAAAGTTGTCACGGGAGACCTCCTAGATGCTGTCCAGTTGATTAGAGAACCACCGACTGCCGTCACCAGTCCAGGAACGTCAAAATCAGTAAGGAAGTGGTCCAAGAAGGCCCCCCAACTGCTGTCCAAGACCAAACTACTGTTGTCCAGAGAAATTCTACATCTCTTTCTGCTGTCCAGCCAGTCGGGAGATCTTTATGTGCTGTCCTAAAGTTTCCAATTGCTGCCCACCACATCAAGAAGGGTCTTGGTTGCCATCTACTTCATCTCAAGCCCCCAAACAACCACCAAAGCTTCGTATCTTCTATTTCTTTGGGTAAACTCTTCCCCCGACCCCTTTATCTTTGTGGTTACTTCTCAATTGTGGTCTTAGAAGATTCATGAGAATAATGTCAATACTCCTCCGCTAAAACTTAGTACTATTAGTGATGAGGACATCGATTAGAGGTTCAAACATGTGTATCGTCGGAAGCATCGCAGATCGACGACCACGATTCAGAGTTTATATTTTTAAATATTTATGCATTTTATTTTCTTTGAGTCTTCCTATTGTACCGCTATTATGAGTTGAGTCATGTTGAAGGCAGTTTTGTCAATGTTCCTTTTTTTATATTGAGACCTATATATAGGTCATTTCTATTGTAATGAGACGATGATTGATTATTAAGAAAAATTTGTATTTCTTCATCTTCTTCTTGTGAGAGCACTAGAGAGAAGGGAGAGAGCTCAAGGTGAGCACGTGCAAGGCCCACCAGTCGTTGGAAGAGTCCTCGATTCGTGGTTTTCAACTTATCTTCTTCTTCTTGTCCTTTTTCTTCCTACCACCCGCCACCTCCCCTAGCTCCCTCCGCCGGCCACCTTCTCCACACCCAGATCAACCCGAAACCCCACCTTCCCAAGACCACCATCCACCACTCCATCAAGCTGATCCCTTCTCCATTGGTTCCACCACCGTCTCCATCCAAGTTCAAGCCCACCGCCGGCCACCTCCTTTCAATCCATTGAATGAGGAGTTAATGCTTCATAATCACTTTGCTAGAGAGCTTGAAGGATTTGGGAAACTATTTTAAAACATTTTAAATTCAAAATTTGAAATTCAAAATTTGAAATTCAAATAGTTTCCTAAATTAGAAATCTATATTAGGAAAGTCTTGAATTTCATTCAATTTAAGTTTCAAATTAGATTGGATGAAATTATTCTATCCCTAAATTGGAGTCCCCAATTAGGAAGTTATTTTAAAACTCCCCCAAATCCCCTCTCCCTCTCTCACCATGCCGCCGGCCCCCATGTGGGATTCTCCACATTGATTGCTCAATTAATGCTCCACCTTATTTGAAATTAAAATTGATTTCAAATAATTCCCCCCACCCCCCAATTTACTTAATCCTGAAATTAATTTCAGGTTTGTGAATTAATTCCCTCTCCTTCCCTCTCTATGTCGCCGGCCATGCTAGGGATAAATCCCAATTAATGCTACTTTATGGCATTGATTACAATTGATTTGAAATTCAAATCCCAATTTGCATCCCTCCAAATTGACTCAAATCTGAAATTAATTTCAGATTTTTTATTAAATCTCATCAACACTCCTTCTAACCTAATCTCCTCCTCACACCCTAGCCGCCTCCCCCATCTCCTCTTGCCGATTCCAACTCCCGCCCCCTCTCTCTCTACCATGGATGCTATGGGGTGCTCTGATGGGGACATCAGATCATGGAAGGTTTATCAGAGACATGGCCGCCGATCTACGGCCACGATCGAGTCTTTATATTTCTGATTCATTGATGTATTTTATTATTCATGTACTTTCTTATTTGCTTAGGTGTCTTTTTGTTATTTCCCTTTGTACCCCTCTTATGGGAATTGTCGTATGTAAGCCCAAAGGGCAATTGAGTCTTTTATTTCTTGAGTCCATTGTACTTGGCTATATATAACCCTTTGCTTATTGTTTCATGGTTAATGAATAGTTGCTTATTGAAATTTCCTCTTGCATGAGTATTGAGAGAGCCTAAGAGTTCTAACGGAGAGAGTTCCCTAGGAGAGGGAGATTAGCGCAATACCCACCAACCTAGATAAGTCGAATTCGTGGTTTCTTTCATTTATCGTATTTCTTTTCCTCCTTTGTTTCCTCCTCCTCCCCATCTTCGTTTGGCCGCCGGATTCTAATCTCACCCGAATCCCCTAATTTATCGGCCAACACCCCACCCGACCCCTCCACACTGCCGGCCCAATACTCTAGCCGCCGGCCACCGTCCACCTCTTCATCCCACTAAACCCTTGCCTAATTTGGATGGATTAATTTTGGGCTGGTTTTTCAAAATTCAAATTCACTCATTTGAAATTTGAAAACTTTCCTAAAATACAATTCTATTTTGGAAAGTTCTTAAATCAATTCTTTTGAATTTCAAATTCAATTGGATTTGGTTAATTACTTTCCTAATCTTGAATCTAATTTATGCAAGCATGACACCTCACCCCAAATTCCCTCTTGCCCACTAATGCCGCTGGCCCCCCCTTCCTGGGCTTGGAATTAGAATTATTTCCTTAAGCTAAGCCCCTCTTTTGGAAATATTTCAAACTCCCCAAATCTCCTCTTGACTGAAATTTTCCCAAGTCCCAAGCTCTAATTTATTTTTTACACCAGAAATTGGAATTTGGAAATAAAATTCCCCACCTCTTTCTCAATCCCGCCAGCCTCCTCTCTCCCACCCTCTCTCTCCTATCTCTCTCATATCTCCTCTCTTACCTCAAATTCCCTAGTGAATTTGAGCCCACAACTCTTACTCCTCCTAGTGCTTTTCCTCTGCTTAATGATCGCTGAAATTCCTCACAGGTTTTGTGAAAAAAAAAATCCGAAATATTTCAGATTTCCTGAGAGGAATTGTTTCAGATTATTGGGAGGATCTTGGAGTTCGTTCTTGCCGCTGTTCAAAGGTTGTATCGAGTGCTAGAAAGATTTTACCTTCACTCCTCCATGAATGGCAGATCCGGAGACTGAGTATGGGATAACTTGGAACGACGACGGCTTCACCGACATCCTACGATCCACCTTCTTCGACGTGAATCTGGAGATTGACCGTACCGTTGAAGACTACGTGGAGTGCATCCTATTCGCCTTGATGGAAGCCATTGACGAACATTTTGAAGGCATCGAGTAGAGGATCTCCAGCTCTCCCTAACGAAGGTTTCTCTTTTTACTTGCGTCTTATTCATTTTAGTCTAAATTCTCGTTGGTTTGATTGCAGTCACGACGGATTCTTCCAATTGCTCTTACTTAAGCTTAGTAATCATAGGATTTGAGCGCACCTCGATGCATCCTAATTCTCATCGTTAGATTAGGGATAAAATTGAAAACTACTACTACGCGTTGTGTTAATTTTTCTATTTATTTTGGAAGTTTCAAAATGCATAGCATGTGATTTTAACCTAAGCGGATAACTCCTAATCGTTTTGAATCGTTGTTTGAATTCGCTAGTAATTTCGTTCTTGAATTATTCAAATCACAAGTTTTGTGAAATCCTTTTGAGTTAATTCATTTACATTGTCCGGCATCATCTGGTATCAGAGCATGGTTTGCTCTAGTTTTGCATGCTAAACATCATCCTAGGAGTTGTTTTAACTAGTTTTATACGTTGTTGCATGCGTGCTATCATTTAAATTAGTTTAATTACATTTTATGCTTGCTGTCCACTGCATTCCTGCATCCATTTAGAGGATTGTTACACGCTTGTTTATCAATTGTTCAAGTGATGTCCTTAACCTAGCTGCTTCACTAGTTGTCTAGGTTGCTTAGTCCCTCTTTGTAGTTTGTTGTCCATGAGTTTCTAGCACCAGTTAGAGTCCCCTTAGAGTGTTTTTTTCCCTGCTATAGATTGTTGTCCACTTCATAGAAAACCTTCTCAATACCCCTTTGTGTTTAGGAATGGACCCTGAACAACTAGGGAGGACCTTAGACCTCTTGGTAGGTCCAATGAACAACATTAGGCAGCAGCTTAAGGAAAATCAATCAGATTTAGCTGAGCTTCGTAGGAACACCACGGAGAGATTTGATGCACTTAAGCTAGCTAGACAGAACCCTACTCCCTACACCCATTCTAGACCACCTTCTATGTATGGGGATGAGACCTACCCAGATGAGAGGCCATATCGGGCCAATCATCGAGCTCCCTACCATAGACATGACCCACGTCATGATCCTGATTTGGATGATAGGTATCACCGTGCCAATCATCGTGCTACCTACCACAGCCATGATCCCGATGCACCACTGATGAAGAATATTAAGGTTGATGCTCCCACCTTTGATGGCACCCTCGATCCCCAGTTCTTCCTGGACTGGGTCAAAGGTATGGACAATTTCTTTAAGTGGTATGACATATCTGAGGCCAGGAACGTTAGTTTTGCAGCTATGAAACTAACGGGTAGGGCGGGTCAGTTTTGGACGAACTTAGAGAGTCTCAGGGAAGATAGGAATGAGTGCCCTATTGTAGATTGGTTATCCATGAAGCGGGAACTAAAACAGAAGTACTTGCCTTCGTCGTACTTCCCCCACCTATTGGACAGGTGGAATAGGTTGACCCAAGGCAACAAACCAGTGAAGGAGTACATCGCCTCGTTTGATGACTTCTTGATTCGCTGCAAGGGGGAGACATCTACCACCCCCACGTAGATCTTATCTATGTTTCGTACCAGGTTGCGTGAGGATCTACGCAATGAGTTATTTGCCCAGAACGTCACTACACTGGAGAATGCCTATAGCCTAGTGCTTGATCTATAGGAGTCCCGTTCTCAGCACCCGAGTCGATCCCATGATTCTAGACCCTCCTATAGATCAGCCGGTAGTTCCACCCCACACACTCCTGCTTCTCGACCCACTCCTGGGAGCACGACCCGACCACCCACGGGTCCACCTGCACCTAGATCTAATTTTAGAAGTAAACCTCCCACCCCGGATGCCCCTCGGTCCAGTCCCAGGACCAAGTGTTTTCGATATCAGGGGTATGTGCATATCGCTTCTCAATGCTCTAGTCCGTATAAGGTTTCGATAGTTGAGGAGATTACTTCGAGGAGGACGACGACACTACGGTCCTCAATTGCCTTCAGAAGTTGGATACCTCTCCCATCTGCGTGGTGAGATGTGCACTATCCCACCCGACACCCACTGATGACTGGCGTAGGACCTCAATTTTCCATACCTACACAAAAATCAAAGACAAGAACTGCAAAGTCATAGTGGATAGTGGTAATTGCATAAATGATGTTTCCTCCAGCATGGTATTCCAGTTAGGTCTGTCGGTCGTTCCTCACCCCAACCCGTATAAGGTATCGTGGGTCAACTCCAATGCCTTAGAGGTAAAGGAACGAAGCCACGTGCCCATCTCCTTTGCCACTTATAAGGAGAGTGTCTGGTGCGATGTATTGACTATGAATGTTGGACAAATCTTGCTAGGTCGCCCCTGGATCTACGATAACGATGTCCACATTTATGGGCGTTCAAACACCTGCGTGTTTGAACATGCTGGCAAAAAGATTAAGCTTTTGCCATCACGGCACCAGGTTACGGATGTCACGAAATCCAACCCAGTTAAATCTAAAAAAGGCGTGAACCTTGTCACCGCCAAGGTTCTGATTACTAAGATTACTCAAGGCGCCCCTCTATTTGCCTTAGTCGGCCGTGAGATTCCCACCGAATCTAACGAGCCCATTCCTCAAGAGGTACAACCTATTTTAGGACAGTATGCTGATGTCTTTCCCGATAATCTTCCAAATCAGTTACCTCAACTTAGAGACATTCAGCATGCTATAGACTTCGTCCCTGGAGCCTCTCTCCCAAACCTGCCACACTGTCGCATGAACCCCACGGAACATGTTGAGCTTAAGAAGCAGGTTGATGAGTTACTGCAGCGAGGTTTCATTAAGGAGAGTCTTAGTCCATGTGCAGTGCCGGCCCTTCTCACACCGAATAAGGACGGATCTTGGAGAATGTGTGTTGATAGCCGTGCTATCAACAAGATCACCGTCAAATATTGATTCCCTATTCTGAGGCTCGATGGCATGCTCGAAATGATGACGGGTGCCACACTATTCTCCAAAATTGATCTCAAGAGTGGGTACCACCAGATCCGGATCCGACCCGGTGATGGGTGGAAAATGGCCTTCAGGACCAAGTATGGTTTTTATGAGTGGTTAGTCATGCCTTTGGGCTCAATAACGCCACTAGCACATTTATGCAAATCATGACTCAAGTGCTGCGTCCGTTTATGGGAAAGTTTGTCGTCGTCTACTTTGACGACATTCTTATTTACAGTCATTCCATTAGTCAGCACTTAGACCATTTAAGGCAAGTTTGTGAGGTCTTAAGGAAGGAGCAATTATATACCAATCCCAAGAAATGCACATTCCTTGTAGATCGCGTCATTTTCCTGGGCTTCATCATTTCAGCCCAAGGGGTTTCCGCAGACCCCGAGAAGGTGAGGGCCATTATAGAGTGGCCTAATCCTCAGACTATCCGGGAGGTCCGCAGCTTTCACGGATTAGCCACCTTCTATAGGAGATTCATACAAAACTTCAGCACGATTGTTTCTCCTATCACTGATTGCCTGAAGAAGGGTGATTTCCACTGGATCCCGGCTGCCACCAGAGCTTTTGATAAGATCAAACAAAAGATGGTGGAAGCCCAGTGCGACTTCCGGATTCTCCAAAGTCTTTGAAGTGACTTGCGACGCTTCGGGGGTCAGAATTGGAGGAGTCCTCTCCCAGGAAGGTCACCCGATAGCATACTTCAGTGAGAAGTTGAATGATATCCAGCAGCGCTACTCCACGTATGACAAAGAGTTCTACGCCGTGATCCAATCTCTTCGCTATTGGCGACACTACTTGCTCCCGCAAGAGTTCGTCATTTTCTCGGATCACGAAGCTCTGCGTTATCAACTCCCAGAAGAAGTTGAATGCTCATCATGGTCGATAGGTTGAGTTCATTCAAGAATACACGTACACCCTGAGACACAAGGCGGGAGTTGAAAATAAAGTTGCCGATACTCTCAGTCGTCGTATGATGACCGTCACTGAAATGAGAGCTGAAGTCGTGGGATTTGACCAAATAAAAAGGGATTATTTGGAATGCCCCGACTTCAAGGAGACCTACACTCTCTTGTCTACAGGCAGCACACACTTTGTGGACGATTTCCTATTGGATGATGGTTATCTTTTCAAATTCCAGAGGCTTTGCAACCCAAGCACCTCCAGGGAATTTCTGATCTGGGAACTCCACGCCGGAGGCCTCGCTGAGCACTTCGAACGGGACAAGACTATCGAAGCCGTGGAGTACCGTTTCTTTTGGCCCAGCCTAAAGAGAGATGTTGGTCGGCTGGTCAGTCGGTGTCACACCTGCCAGCTGGCTAAGCAGCGTAAGCAGAACACTGGTCTTTACACTCCCCTACCTGTCCCCAGTTGTCCTTGACAGGATGTTAGTATGGACTTTATTTTAGGCCGCCCAAGACACTCCGTAGACACGATGCGATTTGTGTAGTAGTTGACCGGTTTTCCAAAATGGCACACTTCATTCCATGTTCTAAAACATCTGATGCCTCTCATATTGCGAAGTTATACTTCAATGAGGTCGTCCGTTTGCATATTTTACCCAAAACCATTGTTTCTGATAGGGATGTGAAATTCACTAGCTATTTTTGGAAAACCCTATGGATGAAAATGGGCACCAAACTTCACTTTTCCACTGCCTTTCACCCACAGACGAATGGTCAGACCGAGGTAGTTAATAGGAGTGGGTAATTTATTGCAGTCCCTGGTTGGTGAGCACATTAGAGATTGGGATTCCATTCTACCTACTGCTGAGTTTGCTTATAATAATTCCATTAACCGAACCACGGGTCTAAGTCCTTCTGAAATTGTATACGGGTTCAAACCTAGACAGCCGTTAGATCTGATACCCATGAGTTCTAGGTATAGGATTTCTGAGTCTGCATCAGCATTTGCATCTCATTTGCATGAAATTCATAAGGATATTGCACAACAAATTGAAAAGAATAATCATGAATATAAATTACATGCAGATTTAAAACGTCGATTTAAAACCTTTGAGGTTGGTGACTCTGTAATGGTGCGGATTCGTCCAGAACGGTTCCCTCCAGGAACAGTTAAGAATTTGCATGCAAATAGTGCTGGACCTTTCAAAATACTTAAGAAAATTAACGACAATGCTTATGTAGTAGATCTGCCTGCATAATTCAATATAAATCCCTCTTTTAACATAGAAGACTTAGTGGCATATGAAGGTCCTGATTTTAACCCACAAAATCCACTATCAAAGCAGCCTGGTGTGAACCCACCTTGTGAGATCCCGAACCTACCTCCACTACCAGATATTCCCAAATTTCCCATAGCAGAGCAAGTGGAGGCAGTCTTAAGTGATGAGATCATATCCACAAGAGGATGAGGATGAAGAAGGTATTTGATCAGGTGGAAAGGAAAGCCCGAGTTAGAAGATACGAGGCTAGATCGCGAGGAGTTGCAGTAGATTGACCCGGATGCACTAAAGATCTACAAAAGCGCCAGAGATACTTACTCGGCAGAGTCGAGTTTTCTCCCACCCAGGGAGAATGATGGGGACATCAGATCATGGAAGGTTTATCAGAGACGTGGCCGCCGATCTACGGCCACGATCGAGTATTTATATTTCTGAGTCATTGATGTATTTTATTATTCATGTACTATCTTATTTTCTTAGGTTTCTTTTTGTTATTTCCCTTTGTACCCCTCTTATAGAAATTATCGTATGTAAGCCCAAAGGGCAATTGAGTCTTTTATTTCTTGAGTCCATTGAACTTGGTTATATATAGCCCTTTGCTTATTGTTTCATGGTTAATGAATAGTTGCTTATTGAAATTTCCTCTTGCATGAGTATTGAGAGAGCCTGAGAGTTCTAATGGAGAGAGTTCCCTATGAGAGGGAGATTAGCGCAATACCCACCAACCTAGATAAGTCGGGTTCGTGGTTTCTTTCATTTATTGTATTTCTTTTCCTCCTTTGTTTCCTCCTCCTCCTCCCCATCTTCGTCTGGCCGCCGGATTCTAATCTCACCCGAAACCCCTCTTTTTCCTCCCCGCCCAACACCCACGGCCAACACCCAACCTGACCCCTCCACACCGCCGGCCCAATACTCTAGCCGCCGGACACCGTTCACCTCTTCATCCCCACTAAAACCCTTGCCTAATTTGGATGGATTAATTTTGGGCTGGTTTTTCAAAATTCAAATTCACTCATTTGAAATTTGAAAACTTTCCTAAAATACAATTCTATTTTGGAAAGTTTTTAAATCAATTCTTTTGAATTTCAAATTCAATTGGATTTGGTTAATTACCTTCTTAATCCTAAATCTAATTTATGCAAGCATGACACCTCACCCCAAATTCCCTCTTGCCCATTAATGCCGCTGGCCCCCCCTTCCTGGGCTTGGAATTATAATTATTTCCTTAAGCCAAGCCCCTCTTTTGGAAATATTTCAAACTCCCCAAATCTCCTCTTGACCGAAATTTTCCCAAGTCCCAAGCTCTAATTTATTTCCTAAACCAGAAATTGGAATTTGGAAATAAAATTCCCCACCTCTTTCTCAATCCCGCCAGCCTCCTCTCTCCCACCCGTCTCTCTCCTCTCTCTCACATATCTCCTCTCTTACCTCAAATTCCCTAGTGAATTTGAGCCCACAACTCTTACTCCTCCTAGTGCTTTTCCTCTGCTTAATGATCGCTGAAATTCCTCACAGGTTTTGTGAAAAAAAATCTGAAATATTTCAGATTTCCTGAGAGGAATTGTTTCAGATTATTGGGAGGATCTTGGAGTTCGTTTTTGCCGCTGTTCAAAGGTTGTATCGAGTGCTAGAAGGATTTTACCTTCACTCATCCATGAATGGAGGATCCGGAGACTGAGTATGGGATAACTTGGGACGACAACGGCTTCACCGACATCCTACGATCCACCTTCGACGTGAATAATCTGGAGATTGACATTACTGTTGAAAACTACGTGGAGCGCATCCTATTCGCCTTGACGGAAGCCATTGACGAACACTTTGAAGGCATCGAGTGGAGGATCTCCACCTCTCCCTAACGAAGGTTTCTCTTTTCCCTTGCGTCTTAATCCTTTTAGGCTAAACTCTTGTTGGTTTGATTGTAGTCACGACGGACCCTTCCAATTGCTCTTGCTTAAGCTTAGTAATCGTAGGATTTGAGCGCACCTCGATGCATCCTAATTCTCATTGTTAGATTAGGGATTAAATTGAAAACTACTTCTACGCATTGTGTTAATTTTTCTATTTATTTTGGAAGTTTCAAAATTCATAGCATGTGATTTAAACCTAAGCGGATAACTCCTAATCGTTTTGAATCGTTGTTTGTAATTTCGTTCTTGAATTATTCAAATCACAAGTTGTGCGAAATGCTTTTGAGTTAAATTGCATTTCATTTACATTTTCCGGCATCATGCTCATAACAGTTGAAGCCAAAAGAAGAAGGCGACGTTCTCTCATCTCCTCTTCAATGTCGAATGGCCGATCCCGATGTTGATAGCGGATTCGTACTCGACGCCTACGGAGACATCCACATCGTTCGATCACCATTCTTCGACGTCGGGTTTGGTTCTAACAACACTGTTGAAGATTACTTAAACCGAATCCTCCCCACTCTTGTGGACACATCGACGATCAATTATCGAATTACAAGTGGACCATCAACGGCCATCCATCCGTGCCACCTCCACCACCGTCGACCTTTCCGTGGATCAAGACTCTTGGTGTTGCGACCACCCTCTTGGCATCGTTGGGTGTGCTGAAGTCCTTCTCCCGCTAAAGCCTAGTGTAGCCGAGTAATCAATCCCCGAGGTGAAAACTTTCATTATTAAATCGTGAATTGTTTATTAAGAGCTTTTAGTATTGATAATATCTTTGTTTATCTATGAGATTTGGTTAATCTACATGTACTCCTTCGCCTAAGCAAGTGGAAAACTAAGATTCTTTAAAGAATTTGCTTGTCATCACAATAAGTTATTGATTTGGATTACATTGCCATTTACTCTGAAATTCTTAATAAGCTCCTGCGCATTTGGTTTCACATCAATTAGAGAGTTGAGTGAGGGATATCTCTCAGTGATTAATCTTATTATTAGCATAGGGATTTATTGTTGAAAACCAATCATGTATGCAACGTTAGATTAAATTGATTATGTTATGATCTTCACTTCTATGCAAGTGATTTAGTCTAAGCTTGTCTTACCACCCTTGTATTTTATTTTGTCGTTCAAAATCACTCTAAGGATATAGTTATTGTGCTCTAAAATTAAGCGTGCAAATTCATTAAGTAACTCATCTTCGCATGTACGTTCTACATCACTAGTTCTTGTTTTCCCACTTATGGATCCAGTATTTTACGAATAGTTCATCTTTGTGTTTTAATGAAGTTTTTTTTTTCTTATTGCATTTGAAAATAAGTGTAGCCATTCAACAGTTTTCAACGAATACTTTTCATGGTGTTTTTTTTTTCTTCAAAATTTGTAGGAGGTTAAAGATCAATAAATCTATCTAAGATTACTTGTTCAGTTGTTTTCAGTGTCATGTTTGAAACGTTGTAATCGTGCAAGACAGCCGATGGAGAGATTTTTGGAATTGAGTGTGTGCGGATAAAAATTTTTAGAAGTGTTTCCTGATTTAATGGGGTGATGTTGCAGCTTTCAAGGCACTTAATTATAATCTCAGGATTTCAACAAGTGCAGGAGTAAATTCACACTCATCCCAAAAAGAAACATCAACATCAAGCCTTTGACCAACTACATGGGTCGGCTACATGAATCCTTTTTCTCCATTGTCCTATTAAAAAGTCAAAATCTCGTCCCAAAAAGAAAGAAAAAAGTTTTTTTCTAAAGTTGATTTTGATAAAGTTTACAAGTGTTGTGACTGGAATTTCATTCTGCTCACCCTTGCTGATAGAAACTTTCCACCAAAATTGATTCATTGGACTAGGGAAACTCTAATATATGCTAATGCTTCTATCCATATAAATAGGTGGTTAGGAACTAAATTTAACTGTCATCAGGATCTACATCAATGTGATTCACTCAAAGCATTCCCCATTAATATCGTTTATTCTCTTAATCATCATTAAAATTAGTGGCACGCAAGACAAACAAAATTCTTAAGATCATTTGGCAATTCATCAATCCATCAAAAATTTCATAACGGATAACTCCAATTGCATGAAAACATAATAGTGATTTCAAAGCGTGAGGAGCTTCAAATTGCTAGAAATTAAATACATGGTTGTTGAAGATCCCTTGCATGTATTAAACTATTTTGATAAGTGAAATACATAGATAAACTAGATTTATATCTTCCAATGAAAAATTCATAACAGTAGCTATGTAGGTAAAGCTAGAATACAACAACAACGGGATTAAACTCGGTGATAAAGCAAGAATAACTAAAAAACGGTTAGTAAAAGATAATTGCTAATTCTTTTTAGTACTTGCTCAAAATCGTAGCACCAATTTGACAGATGTTGAGACTGACGGAGAATAAAAATTTCTCTCTTCTGCAGGAATCCTCAGTGAAAGAGCAAACAGGATTAAACTCGGTGGCCTCATAAATATCCTGCATTGGGAAACCAAGAATAAGAACTAAAGATGAAAAGATACTTACAAAAATACAAAATCTTGATTATATATGACCTTTATGATCTCATCAGAAACAACACCAGCAAATGAACTAGAGTCAGCTGTACCACCAGCTCCAAGCATCCCCAGTGACAGCCAATTCAACCATCCCCGAGCACTGCTAGATGACCTGTCATCATGTTGCTGCTTTTCATAAGAAGCAGAAGGTAGCCTCTCATCATTTGTTCCAGTAGTAGAAGTTTTCATCTTGGAAAGCTCCTTCAATTCATCAAGACAAATAAGCAAACATTACTGAAAAATAAAAGATTTCAAAATGACAAAAAACAACACCCTTCCTTCATATTAGCGCTTATATGGACGTTAGAATTTATGTGAGCAATTATGTGCCCGTGTCTGCATCCATGTGTGTTGTGCCGTCACATATACAACTTTAGGTGCATACACATGCTGGGAACAACTTTCAAATCTCACTTATCCATATGCTATAGGAGATATTGAAAATTTCATGGATTAAACATGCATTTTTCCCCCCGAAAAAAGAAAAATTTCTACTGCAATACCCATTTTCAACAAATAAGTTAAAATGTAGATCAATTAGCAATGAAAATTATACCTGCATTTTTTGCTCTGCAGATGATCTGTAATTTAGGATATCATCAATATAGCACACCCTATCCATTTCTTCCAGCTCAAGAAGAATATCTTTACTGACAACCTAGGTAGAACATTTTGCAAAAATATGAATAAACATTGTAGAACATTTTGCAAAAATATGAATAAACAAATGCATAAGTCCTTAACTAATAATCAAGCATCAATTCTGAAGATCAAACATGGGGAAAATCATTATGGCCAAATTGTAGCCCATGATAACTTCAACTTTTCACTGTAAAAAAAAAATAATAATAATAAAAAAAAGCTTACAAATTTTATGGAGATAGAGGAATTTCTTCCATGATAATAACATATATGAAAGATTACAAATTTGTATCTAAAGGGTGTCAGTGTTTCCTTGCCCAAGTAAGGGATACAAATAAGGAAGTTAAAGATTTGAAAGATATACTTATAGTCAAAGAATATCTAGAGGTGTTTCTGGATGATTCATCAGGATTACCACAAGAAAGAGAGATAGATTTCACTATTGATTTGTTATCAAGTTCAAAACTAATGGCAAGGGCACCCAACAGAATGGCAGTTAACGAATTGCATGAGCTAAAAAGCCAACTACAGGAATTGTTAGATAAAGGGTTTATCAAGCTAAGTTCCTCACCATGGGGAGCTCTAGTATTGTTTGTAAAGAAGAAAAATGGGAGCTTCAGAATGTGCATACTACATAGATTACAGGGAATTGAATAAGCTTACTGTTAAAAACAAATATCCATTATCCAGAATTGATGATCAATTTGATCAACCGGAGGGAGCTACTATTTTCTCTAAAATTGATTTGCGTTATGGGTATCATAAGCTACACATTAAGGAGGAAGATATAGCTAAAAGTGCTTTCAAAATTACACATGGTCATTATGAGTTTGTAGTAATGTCATTTGGAGTAACAAATGCACCTGTTGTATTTATGGACTTGATGAATAGAATTTTCAAACCATTTATACACATTTTTTTGATTTTGTTTATATATGATATCTTGAATTATTGAAGGGATGAAGAAAGTCATTCCAATCATTTGCATGCAGTATTGCAAACACTTAAGAAGAACAAATTATATGTCAAATTTTCAAAGTGTAAATTTTGGTTGAGCATTGTAAACTTTCTTGAGCATGTGATTAGTGGTGAACGCATTTCAGTTGATCAAAATAAAATCCAAGCCATTGCTGAGTGAACAAGGCCAACAACAGTTTCAAAAATGAGAAGTTTTCTGAGTATTGCTGGTTATTATAGGAGATTCATAGAATGATTCTCTTAGATTGCAATGTCATTATCTAGATTAACTCAAAAGGCAGTAAAATTTGAATGGAATGATCAATGTGAAAGAGCTTTTCAAAAGTTGAAGAATTGTTTAATGATTGTTCCAATTTTAATAATTTCATAAGGTTCAAAAGGATTCCAAATTTTTTATGATGCTTCATTGAGGGGGGCTTGGATGTGTATTAATGCAGCATGGTAGAGTAGTGGCATATACTTCAAGTTAATTGAAAGTTCATGAAAGAAACTATCACACTCATGTTTGAAATTAGCAGCTATGATTTTTGCACTCTAAATATGGTGACATTAACTATATGAAGTCAGAAGTGAAGTGTTTACAAATCATAAGTCTAAAATATATTTTCAATCAAAAAGAGCCTAATTTAGGCAGAGAAGATGGTTAGAACTTATCAAAGATTATAACATGGAGATATAATATCATCCTAGAAAGGAAAATGTAATTGCAGATGCGTTATGCAAAAAGACTCTTGGATGTGCAAATTAGCTAATCATCCAGCATGAATAAATAGTTAGAGATATGAAAAGACTATAGATTATAGTGGTTAATCAGAAATACACTAAAAACATGTTATAAAATCAACTGATGATTCAATCCACTTTAAAGGGTAGAGTATGCAATTCATTGTCTCAAGATGAAAATTTTTAAGAAATTATAAAAAAGAAGTGCAAGCAGGACAATTAGAGAATTTTGTATTCAATGATGAAAGAATGTTAAAGTATAAAGGCATAATCTATATTCCAAATATTGACAATTTAAGGGAAGAAATATTACAGGAAGCTCACCTCTCTGGCTATGAAATTCAACCAAGCAGTACAAAAATGTATCAAGAACTGAGAGATTTATTTTGGTGGCCAGGATTAAAAAAGAGTTGCAAAATTTGTGGCAAATTGTATTCCCTATCAAATGATTAAAGTTGAACATCAAAAGCTAGGTCAACTACAACTATTACTGATACTCGAGTGGAAATGTGAAGAAATTGGAATGAATGGCGAGCTTTCTAATTATAACAGATCGTACGGTATGATGTGGTGATCGTACAATACGATTACTTATATTCAAAAAATAATTTTTCCAGGAAAAATAAAATATTTTAATTTATTTTTGTTACACCAGATCGTACAGTACGATATATATTGTACAGTACAATGAACAGAAAAGTTAAAATATTTATAATCATTTTTTGCTCCCTCTATTTGTGTGCATGATCAACAAACTAACATACAT
>NW_021319908.1:3118184-3163672 GCF_001605985.2 Dendrobium catenatum
TTGCTAGTGGGATTATAAAAAGATTTGAAAGAGAAGTTCGAATTCTAAAATCTGAAATAAGTTCCAGATTTTTTTGAATAAGAGAATAGAGGACTAGGAGGGAAAGTTTAATTCCTAAAATCCGGGAGGGGAATTAATGAGAGAGAGAGATTGGAGAGAGAGGGAGGGCCGGGTAGAGAGAGGAGGGGGCGACGGCATGAAGAGGGATGGGGTGGGAATTTATTTCCTAAATCCACTACTTGGTTTAGGAAATAAATTAAGAGTTAAAGGCTTTAATAAAATTCGGTCAAGGGGAAATTATTGAATTAGAAATATTATATGTTGATAAAATTGTGATACATGAAATTCCAAAATCAATAATCTATGATAGAGATGCCCGATTCACTTCTAGATTATGGAAGAAGAATCAGGAAGCTATGGGTACGAGATTGACTTTCAGTATAGCATTTCATCCTCATACAAATGGTCAATCAGAAAGATCAATTCATACTTTGGAGGATTTAATGCAGTTATGCGTCTTGGATTTTGGTGAAAAATGAGAAACTCATATATCATTAATTGAATTTGCATACAATAATAATTTTCAGTCCTGCATTGGAATGACACTGTACGAAGCTCTTTATGGAAGAAAGTGCAAAACACCCTAACCCTAATATTGGGTAGAAACAGGTGAAAGAAAAATAATAGGCACTGAACTGGTAGATGATGCTACTATCAAAATCAGATTAATCAGAGATAGATTAAACGCAGTGCAAGATAGACAGAGGAAATATTATAATGCAAAGTATAGGCTAATAGAATTTGTTTTCATTAAAGTCAGTCCAATGAAAGGTGTGCAATGTTTTGAAAAAACAGAAAAATGGAGCCCACGATTTATTGGTCCTTTCGAAATTATTGAGAGAATAGGAAATATGGCCTATAGATTGGACCTACCAGTGCATATGCAAGGGATACACAATGTGTTCCACATATCAGTGTTTCGGAAGTATGTATCAGATAAGTCAAAGAAAATTCAGTCAAAATCAATTGACTTGCAGCCTAATTTGAAATATGTTGAAGAAACTAAAAGAATACTGGAATATAATGCAAAACAACTGAGGAATCGGGAAATACCTTTTGAGAAAATTTTATGAAAATATGAAATAGAAAGAGATGCCATCTGGGAGAAAGAAGAAGAATGAAAGCTCAATATCCCCATCTATTCAATTAAGATATGTATATTTATTCTGGTTATTAAATTTTGATGACGAAATTTTCATGAGGGGAGATTGTAAGAACCTGCTTAGACTGGCCGGTTAAAATGAATCGGCCAACCCCTAAATAAACCGCGAATCAAGCAGGGGCAAAACAACGAGCAAGTCGCTCTTGAGCAGGTCGAACGCAAGCGCGAACATTACTGGAGGGCTCGGTTCGCTGTTTTGAGCAAAGGATCACGTACGTGGGAGAAAAATAACTAATGCTCATAAGAGATAAGTCCATTTGCATTCATTCCTGTAAAAGAAAATGCAAGAGATATGTGTTATGTCGTGAGAGAAAACTGAGAGGGAAAGAACGAAGGTTTGTTGATTTTCCCTATTTTCTTGATAAAACCTTCTGTATTACCTCTTCTAAATAGTGAGAGATGTTTAATTAAAGGCAAAGGAAGAGACTGAAAGCGAAAAGGGCGAAATTTGAAAGAGGATGAGGAAGGAAATTGGGATTTTGAATTTTTCTTCAGCTTCTGATGACAATGAAAGAAGTAATTTAAAATTATTAGAATTAACTTAAGTTTATTTTTCTAAATGAAAGAAAATATTATTGTGATAGGAAGAATTCAAATGACATAAACTTCAATTCGACAGTGAAGGAAGGGAAAATTCAATTGGAAGGAAAGATTTTATAAGATAATTTATATTATAAAGATAGATAGTATAATAATTGTGGAGAAAATTTGATGGATGTTTTTTTATGATATTTAAAACATCTAATTTTAGTATTATATTTCAGGCATTCAAATTTAGCATTAACTAAGATATCATTGTGTAATTTTGAATAGTGAGATTTTCATGATTGAGATGAAATGAGAGTTGAAAACTCCACAGTAAAGCTCGGGATTTGGAAAGAATTAAAGTTTGGAAATATTCATAGTGGGTAATTACAGTTGTGTAAAATTTCAATATTGTATTTTCCTTTCAAATTTGAAAGTAGTATTTTATATAATTATTTTACTTATTTTTGGAGACTATTATGAGTAAGGCAATGTAAATTCAAATGCATGGATGATGATGAAAATTTGATATAGAAATTATTTTAACTGAAAATGATTGAAAATATATACTGTTATTATGAGAGTATGAAGGTATATGAATATGTGAAATATATATATATATAATGTTAAAATATATGTAAAGGAAATAAAAGTGAAGTTGAAAAATACTTATATATACATAATACTAATATACATATAAAAATAAAAAGGCTAAGGAAAGTTGATATAACTTATAAATTATAAATAAAAGCATAAATGAAGAAATGAAAAAGGAAAAAGGATATGCATGCAAATTACAGGAGTTCACCCCCGTATGGTATTGGCTAGAGAAGCATGTAGTTGTACACGTTAAAAGGAAATGAAAATTGTTGTAAATTTATTGAAACATTTAGACGGTGTTCATGTACTAATGAAAATGAATTAAATATCAAATTTATTAAATAAATGTTAAGTGGAAATGAATAAATGAGACAATATGAAATAATTTATATAAAATTATAAAACCTATTAAACAGGAAAGAATATGCATATATTAATTATGTAAAGTTGAAGAAAGATGTATATTTATTTTATATGACTATTTTACATGATTTAGTGTTATATACTTAATGATGATTACCCATTGAGTTTACAAAACTTATTCTATTAAACTAACATTTTCAGGAGATTTACCATCTCCTGACAAGTGAAAATGGCTAAAAGAAATGAGTACGTCTATAGAAGACGGCGCTCAAATGAAAGCAGGTAAACTGTGTTTATGTTTAAAAGTATGTTCAATATAATAGTAGTGTTAGTGGCTCTACAGTGTTTGAGGAATAATAGTCATTTACTATTATGTGTAATTGTGGAAAAAAATGTATTAAACATATGATTTTTCGTTCCCGCCCTGTTAGTTCGAGTTTCCGGACCGGGTCTTGACATTTTACCACTTTGTCAGACTAGGTCTCACACATAACCCTCTTCTCAGCTACACATGATCTCCTCTTTGTCTTTGATCTTGTGTGTCCTCTCTATATGTCAAATGCAACCCTCACTCAAGCTAGACATGTGATCTCCTCTTTGTCTTTGATCTTGTGTGCGAGTCGAGCACAGTCTACCCCGAACGAATTGGAAAGACCTTATCATGTTCAATCTTTTATATCAAATCGTCTCCCAAACAAAACATGAGTCCCTGTTCATCTTCAATCATGTCTATAAGTTGAATGCAACCTTCTACTGTGCCAACGTGACCTTCTTGATCCCAAATCCTACACATCTTCAATCTTCTTTGTTAGAAGTTGCAGGTCAATCTACTATTT
This sequence comes from Dendrobium catenatum, assembly GCF_001605985.2. Taxonomy (NCBI): domain Eukaryota; kingdom Viridiplantae; phylum Streptophyta; class Magnoliopsida; order Asparagales; family Orchidaceae; genus Dendrobium; species Dendrobium catenatum. Next base: position 3,121,731 of record NW_021319908.1, read on the forward strand.
GACCCCTCTAATCTTCATATGTCAATAGAACATTACATATAATTATGTTTCTTCGTACTTCCTTCGATTTTACTATAGCATTTTATTCCTTTAACTATGTATATATTATCTAATATTTTTAGTGGTTGAGCCCAATCTGCAATATTATGCATTTTTTAACAATGATGGTTTTATTTATAAAATTTAGCTATTTTTATTGTCATGATAATTTATTTTTTTATCTAGTTGTCTTATATAAACATTTCTATATGTTAAATGTTAAAGCTGTCTCATGCTCTATCTGACATTGATAGTTAATTTTAGCACTAGAATATTCTCTTATATTGTTGAATTATTAATAAATCATTCACAATTTTTAACGATTTTTTTGCTATTTCTAAAATGATATGTGATGTACCATGTGATATTGGTGATCTGCTATTGATGTATGAGCCTAAAAAGGACGAAAACTAGATAAGTTCAGTTCTACTAAAGACTTGCTTGATTAGAAATTGGCTATAAAAATTATGCTTTTGCTGGCTGATTTAGACTAGCTAAAAGACCTCTATGATGTTTACACTGATGCATGAGGCCAATGTTATGTTGCAGTATAGATTGTATTTTGAAGTTCGAAATTACTGAGTTCCCGGAGGAATCTCCCAAAGCTTTTAGTGTTCTACTTTAGTTTCTATTGCGTTGCATAGCTAGTCTTTAATGTGCCCATGTAAACTATTTTCTTCATTAGTTATTTAATAATATATGTTTTTACTAGCATTTCATCTAAAATAAAAATTCAAAAAGGAAAAAAAACTACAAGAAATCATGCATTCCCCTCAAAAACAGTGTTGGAGGGACAACTTTTACACTTCGCTTTACTAAGAAAACACCAGTTAAAATTGGTTCACTTTTTCAGCTGGAAAAAGATTTCGAAAGCATCCAATGCATTTAAAGCAAAGACGGGTGAAATGAAACTATCGCGTAAAGTAAGGCAAAAAAGAAACAAGTAAAGAAAATTGAAGGTCACCAGTTCTTGTTGAATCAGTTCAAGCTTTCTTTTATACAAATTAACATACTTCCGTCGCTCATTACTGCATAAAAAGTCCATGTGTTAAAATGTTAATAGCATTCGTAGTAAAAGAACAATAAATAAATAAAAATTACAAACAAATAAAGTTCTAACAGATTTCACATATGCACGGGAGATAATAGATTTGACTAGTTAGATTTTGAGATGGCAATCTACAAGTCGTCCATCATCATAACCGTATAATCACCAAAAAAAGAAAGCGTTCTCTCACAACGACGCTAACTGAAGACCACATAAGAAACTTCTTGTTAGAAAATATTTTTGTTCAAATTTGTAGACCGTTCTCCATCCACAAATTCAGAAAAATATGGCAGGCATAATTAGCTCACATTAAATCTATCAGAAACCTATGTTACAAAAAAATATCATAAACTAATCTTTATATGCAGAAAACATCCATGCATATCAGTTATATAATTGCAAATTAAATAAACAACCTACAGACAAAATTTCACAGATTTTTTTAATTGAAAAGCTGAATGCAAGCACCCATTCTCACTAATAACAAGAAAAAAGAAAATAACATAAATATCAACAGACAAAATAAAAAAATAAAATAATATTGAATGAATTTTAATATAGATTTACAAAATAAATTAGAATTTGGATAACAACTGCTGAAAGAATAATTTGCAGATTCTTCTCCAACAAGATCTTGTTGAATAAAGCTCTCCCTTCCTCTGCTGAGAAAATCAGCAAACGATTGAATTGCAGATGAAATTCCACACAAATATGGGATCTGTCACAAACTAGTAAGAACTACAGCTTATGTCCAACTTGTAAAAAATCTTTCAAATATTAAAAGCCATGAAGAAGCTTCTGAAAAAAGGCCTATTCCAAAAGATCTTGGATACAATCCATTAAAAAAGTTGTCATAGAAGACCAATGAAATCCCAAAAGGAATCCAGAAAAGCTTGAGTTTTCTCAATGTAGAAATAAAAAAAAAATCTTTATCCACCCAAGTTGATTAGATTCTACGATAGATGTAATAACACTCATGACGCATTTAAGACCTCACAGGCGTCTGAACGCGGGCCTGTTGCTATCTTTGTGGATAAATATTACTAATTCGGCCTTTTAGTTATTTTATTCCAATGTATTTTGTATCTTTAATTTTTGTGTAACAATTCTGTGATTGTTTGCTCATGTAATATTTTTAATGACTGATAAGTAAATTTCATTGATAAATAAAAAATTCATATCACCGAAAATAATGATGAGATTACCTAACTTTTCTTATATTAAAAAAATAAAATCAAATATCTAAAATTTAACAAATTTTTAAAAAGGATCAAATTTCTAAAAAACAAGCCCAATTCAAGTATTAGCAGCCTGGTTCGAATTATTTTGATTTGCCAATGAAAATATAATCTTATTGGGACTAAATCAGCATATTTAAGCTTAAAAACAATGGAATTTAACAATATCTCATTCAAGGAAAAAGATTATGTGACGCATGAAAATGGGAAAGAGGAAGGGATTCATAAGTCTATAGTAAATTGTTGCGCAAAAAACATTTACTCTTTTTTTTTTTTTTTTGTTACGCATCAATTCCAAGTGACTCTTCTTTGCAGCGTAAAATTGATTTAAGAAGGGAGAAAAGAACAATGTACATAAATGAATATTAGAGCATAGGATACAAATATATGAAAGCCACCTAAGAGAAAATGATGAATTCAACATGAAATTAAAAACTAGTTATGAATAATAGTTTGCAAACTACTGTTAAAGAAGTGGAAGCATAGTATGATTTACATCAAAGTGTTAAATCCTAAACCAATCTCTCAAATGCAAAAGATTTAAACAAAAATTATAAAAGGAGTTGAACAAAAGAATTTATGATCAATTTAAAAGAAGCATCACCATGATACAAGAAAACTCACATTCTTTTACCAAGGCTGCTCCAGGATGTTTTCCACAATTTATGGCGAACATCTACTAAAACAGCATTTTGTGCATATTGCCACCACATCCTCTGCCATCCAGGAAGCTTCCTAGATAAAGAGATCTGTGATGGCCGAAAGCGTCCATACCTATGAAATCAAGTGCCAATTAAAAGACTAGTAGTCAAAAGGTAATCCATGCAGCAAGAGAAAAATATTTAAATGATTGATGAGATAAGCATATAGATTATTTTTAAAGTGCAAAGATAGCAATGCACACCATAATATTAAGTGATAGATACAACAACAACAATCCTTTATCCCACTATATGGGGTTGGCTACATATATCTTTTAATATTAAGTGATAGATAAATATGAAAAATGTGAAGTTTTAATGACAAGGGTATGTCCTAAAACAAGGGCTAATATTGAGAATACATTGCACCCTTAACTTTGCAAAACATAACTTTTACTAGATTAAAAAAAAAAAGAATTACAGATTTTGGACATAGACAGAAACATTGCTTACTGTGTCAGACCTACTCTCAGATGTTTTAGTAAAAACAGTAGAACCAAGGGATCCTGCAAATCTAAAATATGCTAGGAGTTGGGGTATGATGACCATTGACAAATACTCTACTAGCTCCAATTACAATGAATAAAAAATCAAAGAAGCGAGAAAAAAGATCATCTGGCCAAAAAATGTATATGAATATTTTTATTTAAACCACGCCCAATCAAAGGAATAAAGAGTTTTTAACTCACAAATTCAAAAAACATTTTTCAAAATACATAAATAAAAACTCATCATTGAAATAAGAAATTCTAAAATCCACAAAGATTTTAAAATTCATCCTGCCAAACGACCCCTAAATGAAAAAGTTTAGAAATTAAATCAAAATGATGGGCCAATATTGACATCAAAATAACACAACTATTGAATAAATATTAGTTAAAATAACTATGATTGTTTGGCTAGTTAAATTCATAATTTTGTCTTTTGCAACGAGTTTTATTAGCGGTTTAGTTTGAGTTGCTAAATTCATAAATCTTTTCTTTTCGCAATGATTTTTATTAATAATCTACACCTTTTGATCTAGAATCAAAGAGATCGTTATTGACCATATTAAGAGAGGTGTCTCAACGGACCTCTAGAAATGTTTAATGTATTTTTATCTCAATAGTTTGAGTTATATACTTATATGCGTCTGAGCTAGTTAATTACACATGTTCTATGCATTTGAATTGTTACTCCTAAACCTTGACCTCATCAAAATTATTGCTCCACTTTTGATGAAGAGCTTCATTATGGATAATCTCTCAATATTGATTGCATCGCTTTATTTTATCAAATTACAATATTGTGTTAACTTATTTATCAACCATATTATTATCATATAATAGTTGCAACATTAATATTGTAAATGATTGTTAACATGTGAGTTGATCAATGACAACATTGTTGATATGAGATTAATTTATTAAACGTGTTTAGTCAATCATGGCTAGGAAGGAGCATACTGGTCCCTTTTATGTATAAATTAGCTTCCCATAAGAACCGAATGCTTCAACTATGAAATAACAGCTAGCTTATTTATATATTTTTTAGATTCCATATGTGTCTCGTTACCAATTCCACAAACAGGACTAGAATAATATCTAACAAACACGACGCCAAACAAATTCTTCGAAATGGCCTTAACTGACTTGTCCATAGCACCAAGACTTCCAAGAACATACCACTGCAATCGATTCGTTTGAACGAGATGAAAAAGGTGAATTACAAATGAGATGTCAAGCAAATGATTTTCAAAATACCTCTATCATGATCAATGTCACTCAAACGTCATCCATTTGCAAAACAAACTACAATGATATGTCTGAAGCTTCAAAATCACCAGAGAAAGCCCTCTCGCAATCAATTTGATGAAGCTTGACCGAAAAAAGTGGACACTGAACTCTACATCGAGCAAAAGTAACTCGAGGATCGCTCTTTCGAAAAACGGGTTGTGCCACCATGTTAAAAATGTTGAAATTACCTAGGAATGACAAGTATTAGTCTATCCACCGCACAAATGCGAAATGCAAGTTTACACACAAACAAGGTGATGGAAAGACGCAGAAGGAATGAGAAATTATGTGAGGATCAAAACACATGCATGCTATATTAAAAAAATATTTTTCCTAATACACACATTATGTATGTATGTATATATATATAATAATTAAAATATTTTAAGAAATATAATAAAAATAGGTTTAAAAAAGTATTATCTTTAAAATCAAAATAACAATTTCTATTAAATTAAGATTAAAATACTTTCTACAAATACGTATATTTACAAAACATTAATAATGATTATAATAAATATTTTTTTTCATAACCATACATGATCGGTTCAACTGAACCGACCTATTTGTTCAGGAGCCGGACCATTACGTGAACACCAGACCCAGATGCACGGGCCAAACGAAGTCGCTGAGTGCGTAAACCCTCCAGACGGAGTCAAATCATGCCATTGAGTGGGAAATCACGTGAGGAGGTAAAAAGAGCAACTCCTCATGAGAGATATATTCATTTCGCTCGCTCTAGTGGAAGGAAACGGACTAAAAAGAGTAGACGAGATAAAACCAACTGAGAGAGGAAGAACAAAGAGAAGGAAGATAAGTCCGCGCAATTGGTTCATTTTTGGTGAAATTTATTTCGTGATTTAAACTTCAAAAATGAGTATATATGTCAATTAATAGCAGAGGAAGAAATATGAGCTAGAAAGAAAGAGGAAAATTTTGACATAAGAAAATGAAAGAAATTGGAAAATCGTCATTGAGGTATTCTGATCACATTATTTTAATTTAAGATAATCAATTCTCGAGAATATTAGAAATTGATCGTCGAACGATATAAATCTTGTGAAAGATATTCGTTTATAAAATTGGCAAAGAAAATTTTGTGAGAGGACGAAATAATGGGTTTCTATTTCTGACAGCAGAGGAAAGAGTAAGTGTTTTAAATTATTACTTTATATTCAAATTATTAATTTAATTTTTCAAATTGATGAAATAATTGGTGTTTGACAAATAGAAAGAAAAAATCTAGTTGAAAGAGACTCAACTCAAAGAGAATGAAAAAAGGCTTATTGAAGCTGCATAACTGAAGATTATTTCTAAGGATCGACAATTTACAAGAAAATAAAATTGGGTAATTTCAATTGTGTTATAGCAATGCCCATTTCTTTTTAAGTTATTTCATTTTTTTTTAATTATTACATGATTATAACATTATGTTGATTGAATGGTCAATGGATGAATAAATTAACTGAGAATAAAATAAAGGAAAAAGTGAAATATTTGCTACATGATTGCTATAGAACATTGTAACATACCTAAAGTATTTGATATATTTCAATGTTAAATATACAACCAACTTGAGGCTGATTGAATTACTGAGGAATATGTATATGAATAAAATGTCCATACAAATTACTATAATATATGAAAAAAATGAAATAAACTAAAAGATAATTTCTATGAAAATGGAAGTATTAAAATAAGGGAAAGATGCATGCATGCAAATACAGGTGTTTATCTCCTTATGGTACTGACTAGAGACGCAGCATATCCATGCACGTTAAATGGAAATGAAAATGATTGTACCTTTATTGGTACATTTAAACAGTGCTCTAGTACTAAATGAAAAAGGGAAAAAAACTTAGAAAAGGAAAAAATAAATAAATATTAAATGGAAGAAGAATATGTTATTGGATAAATACATTAAAAAGATTTATGTTATATGAAATGAAAATGATATATATATATATATAAACTGCAAAAAAAAGTCAAATGAATATCATTATTTTATGTATGTGAAATTGATATGCTATAGGTGTGATTATCACTGTGTTTATCATGTAAACTCAACCTGTTAAACTACATTTTTCAGGCAAGACTCCTAATAAGCGAAAATGTCTGAAAGAAAGGAGGACGGTGGTCAAATGAAAACATGTAATATATGATTTATACAAATGCTAAGATGTGAAAATTTTATTAGTAGTTTGATGAAAATTTGTTTTAGTGACTCTTCAAATATATTTGAAATATAGATGATAAACTGTGTTTAAAATAAAAAGAAATATTATAACTGTCTGACTGTTCGTTTCCGCCTTATAAGTTTGAGATTTAGGTCTGGGTCGCAATATTTTTTATTTAAAAAATATTTTGAAATCCTCAAACATTCATTGAATTACTGTGAAATTTAGATGTGTGCAATGTACAGTGCCAACCTACCCTACCATTCGCGACTTGTCTATTCCATCCCATCCCATCCCCATGGTTCAAAAAAAAAAAACTAATCCCTCACTCTCTCTAATGAGGACATCAGCAGGAGATTTCGACGTGTATATCATCAGAGGAATGGTAGATCAACGACTACGATTCAGAGTCTTTATTATAATGTACTTATGTATTTTATTTTTTATTTATATTGTGGTTTACCACTGTACCCCCGAGAAGGTTTAGTTTATGATGTAGCCCAAAGGACATTTTAGTCTTTTGCTTCTCATTTATTTTAATGCCTATATATAGAGGCATTCACTATTGTATGAGGTTAATGATTGATCAATAAAAAATTTCAGCTTTCTAGTTCCCTCGAGTGTTGAGACTTAAGAGTTCTTGAGAAGAAGTCCCTAGGTGAGGGCAAAGGCAATACCCGTCAGCCTTCGAAAGAGTCCGGACTCACGATCTACCTCTCCATCTCTTTCCCCTCCACCGGCCACCCCTTTCTTTTCTTCCAACCGCCGGCCTCCACCCATCTTCCCCCTACCCATCGACCAAGATCTCCCCTCCAACCCAAACCTGCCGGCTTAACCCTCTCCTCAACTCTAAAAATGTTGGCCAATCTCCACCCTTCACCCCCACACCGCCGGCCCACCCATCCATTACCCCTTGATTCCCCGTTAATTACCACTTTAATACTTTCCAAATATAGCCTTCATTTGATTTGAAAAGTTACTTAATTCAAATTCAAATGAATTTGAATTTTAAATTATTTCCTAAATAGCCTACACCTATTTACCTCAATCACCATAAATATGAAATTAATTCAGATTTGATTCTCCAATTAACAATTAATGTAAGGATCCACATATAATGAACGTGGACACTCTTTTTCCTCCCTCCTTGGCCGGCCCCCTGTCCCTCTCCTTATCTCTCTCAAATTAATCCCCCTCCCATTAATTAAAACTCCTTAATCCCTCACATAAGCCGCCGGTCTCCTCTCTCCTCTCTCCTCTCTCCTCTCTCACCTAATTAACCCCATTAAAAGAGATTTGAATTTCAAATTTATTCCCTCCCTTGTCATTCAAAACCTAAAGTTAAAATTTATATTTTTACTTTATCAGCTCTCCTCCCCCATAAATCAAAAGAGACATTAAAGTCGCTTCTCCTAGCTTTGGCCAAAATCCTCCACTCTCCAATTTCCCCCTTTTCTTCTCTTCTCCATTATTTCATACACCTCAAAAGGATAAGCTTCGCAAACTGGCCTCCTCTCCATGAATGGCCGATCCTAAATGAGACCACGACTTCGTGTATGATCTTCAAGGACGAGTAGATATTCTCAGGTCTCTCTTCTTCAACCTCAACTTGAAGATCGAAGACACCGTCGATGACTACGTCGACCGAATCCTTTTCATCTTGACATCTGCCATCGAGGAACACCAAATCTTCGGACAGTGGCGAGTTATCGAACATCCACCAACTTCTTCCCCTCCGGCTAACTTTTCGTTGGATAATACTGCAGGTGTTTTCTGTCTTTTGGTGGCATCTCTAAGCTAAAATCATTCTTCCGTCAAAACCACCTCAAAGAGCGAAAGTGAGGGAACTCAAGGTGAAATTCCTATTTATTAAATGGTGGATTTCTATTATTTATGCCTTTAGCTTTACTATAAGTCTATTGCTATTTTAAATTGTCCTGTTAATCTTTCTTGCAATTGTAACTGCATGCTAAAGCAAAACTACAACTAAGAAATAAAATTATCTAATCTGGTGAAACATTAACTTTAAAATTAGCAAAGCTAAACAACTTGTTATTAATTCCTAAGCAATTCATGTTTCCCTATATGTTTCACATCACTCTCATCTTGCCCAGCCCTGATTCATCCTTCTAAACAGAGAGCAAACCAAAGATAGTCTACATTCACACTCTAACCCTCTCTCTTCTCTCTCTCTAAATAAAGACAATAAACTCCCTCAATCTCTCTTTTTTTCTTTCTCTACTGCTCTCTCTCTCTCTCTCTCTCATTCTAAAGGTCTTTGGCAATCCCATGATGAAGTCCATACTTACGTCCTGCAAAGGGCAATTAGGTACCGGAAAGGGGTGTGTAGAGACTGATGTTCTGTTTGCACTGTTTAGCTAACTAATAAGTGTCAATGTTTAAAATTGCGTATTCGGGTATTGAGACGTTTTTCATTCGTGAGGCGAGGCGTAAGCCTCAAGGCATTTTGAGGCGTAAGCCTCAAAATCAAAAGATTGCGTAAATATAAAATGATAAATCTGTTATATACTAATGAGTGAATAATATAAAACATAAAAAAGCATAACATATGAAGTGAAATCAAAATATCTCAATAATAAGACAACATGAAATATAGCTCAAGTCAAAATTCTATCTTTCTGAAATCCCAATATTCTTTTCATTAACACATAATTCCGATTTCCAAAAATAAATAGCAATGACATATCACATAAGAACTCATAAGTCATCAGCACTGTCATCACTAGGGGTTCTTCATTTGAATCATTATTATGGTGAACTTCTCTCTCCCCTTCCTCCTCTCCTATAGAGTCCAATGTCGGACATTTACTTCAAGATTTATGTAAGTTTTAATATATATAGCGTCACGCGTAAGCCTCATGAAAGTGAGGCGAGGCGGGCCTCAATGCGGTCCTTAACCAAGTTGAGGCGCAAGCCTCATAAAAAAAACTCGAGGCGTAAGCATCGAGGCATTTTTTACTGGAATTGCGTAAAGGCGAGCCTCATATTGCGCAATTTTAAACCATGATAAGTGTGACACCTTTTAACCAATTTACTAACATCTTGTTTAAGGCTAGAAAAATAAAATCGACGCTCTACAGAGGCAATGGTTTTTGCTTGGCCAAAGTATCAAGCTGAACCTCTATCGTGTATTTCCCATACGATGCTAAAAAAATCATATTTTGTTCCTAGCCACAATGTACTCATCTCGTCTTGCAATATATATTTCAGTCTCAAAACTAAGTACCCATACTCGTTCCAATGCGGTTAAATAAATCATATATATTCGCTCATGCAAGTAATGAAAACTTATGCATGCTTTTTTATGCACACCAAGATAAAAGACACTCTAATCACGGTAACTCGTGACATCGATCATGCACACTTTGTTAAACATGATGAGAAGGCTCGATACCCTTAAAGATAACACCTATGCAAGGGAGATGCCATGAGGCTCAGACCGAACAAGCCTACAGGGGACAAAACATTAAGGAACATGTTCGAATGGAAAAAAAAAATTCAACCAACTAAAAGAACAGAACTACCAAATAAAAATAAACATTGAACACTAAATATTTTACATAATCAATTCCCCATCAAATAAGCCTTTTTCCTTTCCCTCCTCAATTTTGAAATTCAAAATTCAAAACCCTAAAATCCCTCCCAAACAAATCTTAAATTAAATTTCAGATTTTAGATAATAGCCCTCCCCTTCTCCCTTAGCCACCGCCCCTTCTCTCTCCCTTACTCCCCCCCCCCCCCTCTCCTTCTTTGCTCTCTCTCAAGTAATTTCTCTCCCAACTACTTACTCTCCAAATTAATTTCAGAGTTTCAACTTTCTGAAATTAATTTCAGATTTATTTCACAACATCCATTCCACCACAATTCCCCAAATCCGAAGTCTCATATTCTACTTCCCTTCTCCATTGTATGGTGGATCCTAAACAAGAGCGCGGGTTTGCAACGATCAAGGTCAAGTCTACATCATAAAATCATCATTCTTCGACCTCAACTTAGAGATTTATCAAACCGTGGAAGAATACGTTGAGAGGATCTTCTTCACCCTCGCCGAAGCCATCGACGAACAACTCTTCTCCGTACAGTGGCAGATCGTTTCCAAACCTTGATCAAGGTGAAACTTTCCTCCAAATCCTTTTTCTTTCTAAGTCTTACCTTAATTTGTGGCAGCACCAGATCATGTAATGCTTTCTCCGTTTTGCCCATCATTAAAAAAGTTGAGTGAGGGACCCAACTAGTAACTATTCTTATTGTTAATTTAGGGATCTCTATTGCAACTCCCCCATGCTTGCTAGTCTTGATTAGATTTGATTATTCGTGTTTTCAAACTCTTATATGTAGTTTGGCCTAAGCTTTAATCATCATTCTAATGTTCTAACTTTTTGTTTAAGTCACAAAAAGATAACATAATTATTATTGCCCAAATTCAACAGGAGTGTAATTTTAATATTGCATAACTTCACATACATTCTAGTTCTACATCATTTTGGTATCAGAGCATGGTTGCATTTAGGTGTCTCTTAGAAAAACTTTTCTTTTATGTTTAGCATCTAAATCACATCCTGCACTCAAAAAACTTATTTGCCTATTAGCATATTAATCTCTTTCACATTTGCATAATTATGAGTCACCCTTAGACTTAGGATGGACTTGGAACAACTTCACATGACCTTAAATTTATTGGTAGGTCAGATGAACACAATTATCCAACAACTTAAAGAAAACCAATCCAACCTAGCTAAACTCCGTCGCCAAACAACGGAGCGATTTGACACACTAGAACAGGTCATCCTACACCTTACACACCATCTAGACCTTCGTTGTATGGGGAAGATACTTTTCCAGATGAGGGGCACTTCCATGCCCCTTATCGAGCTCCTCAGTATGGCTGTAAACATAATCATGATCCTAACACACCTCTATTGAAAAACATCAAGGTAAATGCCTCAACCTTTGACGGTACCCTCGACCCCCAGTTCTTTTTGGACTGGATAAAAGGCATGGATAGCTTCTTTAAGTGGTACAACATTTCTGAAGCTAGAGAGGTCAGATTCGTTGAAATGAAACATACTGGTAGAGCTAGTCAATTTCAGGCCAACCTAGAAAGCCTTAGGGAATCCCGCAATGAGTATCCAAGCACTGATTGGCCGTCGATGAAACGCGAGCCCAAGCAGAAGTACTTAGCTCCCTCGTACTTCCCTAGGCTCCTAGAGAGGTGGAGTAGGTTAACTCAGGGCAACAAACCAGTCAAAGAATACATTGCACCCTTTGATGATTATATGATTCGCTGCAAGGGAGAGGCCTCTACTAACCCCGCGTAAATTCTATCCATGTTCTATATCGGGTTGCGCGAAGACCTGCGCAACGAACTGTTTGCCCGAAACATTACTACACTAGAGAACGCCTACAGCCTAGTGTTAAACCATGAGGAAACCCGTCCCCAACACTCTAGTCGACACCAAGACAATAGACCTTCATACCGACCCTCCAGTAGTTCGGCCCCTCACCACTCAATTGCTTGGCCAACCCTGGAAATCCTGCCTGACCAACTTCTGGTCCTTCCAAATCCCGTCCTGACTTTAGGAGTAAGCCTCCCACCCCGGATACCCCTAGGTCTCACCCCAGGACCAAGTGCTTTCGTTGCCAGAGATATGGGCATATCTCCTCTCAATGTTCTAGTCCCTACAAAGGTAAAATTATTGAGGAGATCACTGAGGAAGAACCTGAGCCCGAGGTTGACCATATTCACTAAGTGGAACAAGATGGTGAATTCTTTGAGGATGACGACACTGCTGTCATCCACGGTATACAGAAAATAGACACATCTCCCATCTGCATGGTGAGATGTGCACTGTCACAACCTGTTGCCACTAATGACTGGCGTAGGACTTCAATCTTTCATACATACACCAAAATTAAGGATAAAAACTGCAAAGTCATAGTGGATAGTAGCAGTTGCATCAATGTTGTCTCCTCCAGCATGGTGCCTAAACTTAGTCTCTCCCACACAGACAGCCTAAAAGCATAGTACCCTCTACTGGTTACACCCCAAACACCTCTTTCTTTTACCCAGGCACTCGTCCCTAGCGATTCTCTACCTCCTGCTCACATGTAAACTCTCACTCCCTCTCTTAACAGCGCCAGGTTCTCCACCAAAGTGTATCAACACTCAAAACACCACGCACCATCCCCATCACCCTTAAGTTCTCACCTCATGAATCAGCATATAGCTCATCCTCACAATCTCTCACCCCAATGCTTTTCTCTAACAACTTTCCCTAGAACTCCAACGCTCACCTCCTACAAATTCCCCAAGAACTCCCTAATGTCCATCTCCCTCTCATCCTCTCTCAAGCTCCCACCAACTTCCATCGTGGTGGACCTATCATTTGAGCTTATCTCCTCAAGCATGCTTGCATGACCCAACTCTTGTTTTTCTCTCTAATTATTGTCTTCATCTCCCTCCTGCATAATGTCCCAGGACCAAGCCTAGTGACGTTGATCTCAACTTCCTCGAGCAATCTCAACGAAGATTTGTCAATTTTCAGTTTGGCCAAATTGAATACCTCGTGTCTTCAATCTTTTGTTTAACTACGTTCAAAAGGTCACTCCTCTGTTATTGATCATTGTTCCATCACAAGGTCTCATCTTCCTAAGTTGATCTTTGGTCCAAAAACATGGAGTGATTGCATTTTCGCCAATAACTACACATGATCAAAAGCTTGATGACAATTCACAACTTGCAAGTGAATGATTGACATCATGGTTGTTAATAGAATCTAAGCTCAAGCATCCATCAGATCTCTCCAATTGCCCATCATATGAGAATTGGTTGATTTCATCAATCTCCTAATCACTAGCAATAAAAAGCAAGAATATAAAAAAAATGAAAAAAAAATACTAATAGAAAATAAAACTAACTTCTAGTGTCGATCATTGGTTTGGCTAAATTGAAGACTTTACATCATTGATCTTTGGTCCTAGCATGGGATCACTCTCCCCACTAATCTTTGGTTTGTATGCATGGAGTAATTTCATTCTCTTCGGTAATTGCGGCAAGTCGAAACTCAACAATTACTTTCAGGTTATCAACGAGAGGAGGGAAACACAATCATTGCACCACATTGATGTCGTAGACAAACTTAAGCAAGTGTTCTGATTATCAGAGACAAACTTAGCTTTGTCAACATCATTGGAGCCCCTCGGGCTAGAAGAAAATAGGGAAATCTATGAACACATCTGACCCACATAACAACTTAACAAGAGCAATCACAATAATTAGAATAAAGCATGCAAAACCAGCCTTGCATCTGAATTTATTTTTAACTAAAGCAACGCATGTTTATAAAAATATTGGACGGAATAAATGCTTGTAGGTGTGAAAGTTGTCAACATTTGGCTTAGCAAATGCCATTCAATGTTGGGAAGAACCCATAATTTAAATAAGTGAAATAAATTACATATGCCTCTTACACTAATCTCACCATGCAATCCATCCTACCTATAGCACATTTAAAATCAAGTCAAAAATGCATGTGATTATATGCACAAGTACTTAACACACTCGAACTTGCCTTTAATAAACATGTAAGTAAGTCAATATATGAAAAGTGCTCACTTGCAATTGAACTTGACCTTTCATTTCATAAAGCATGTGAGTGCTTTTGATGAGGACATCAGATTTCGACACGTGTACCATCGCCAGAGACGCAGATCGACAGCTACGATCCAGAGCCTTTATTTTTGATTTACTTGTATTTTATTTATGCTTGTATTTTTATTTTTCTAGTTTGCTCCTGTGGGCATTGAGACACTTATGTAGCCCTAAGGGCATTTGTGTCAGTTTCATTTTATTTTATCTTGGCCTATTTAAAGGAGGTCTCATGCAATGTATGTTATTGATGAATTATTGAATGAAAAGTTTATTCTACTTGGTGATCTCTTAGTGAGTTCATGAGAGGAGAAAGATCTCTTTGTGAGTTCTAAGTTTTCCCAAGATTTCTTTGTGAGATTTGGGGTGGAAGTACTTGAGGTGAGTGGCTGCCTAATTCTTCAAATTTCTTTCTTATTCCCCTCGAATTGATCTTCCCTCTCCCCATAAGCCCCTTGCCGCCGCTCACCATTGGGCCGTCCAAGCCGCCGGCCCCATCTGCCGACCACCCACCGCCGGCCTCCCTCCCCATCTTCCCTTCCCCACCTCTTTAGCCGCCGGCCTCCCTCCTTGGGATTTCAATTTTGAAATTCAAATTTTCCCAAGCAACATTAAAGACTTTCCTAAAATAATTCCATGATTTTAGGCAATCCTCTTAGTTGAATTTCAATTCAAATTTGAAATTCAAATAAATTCCAATTAATTGCCCTTAGATTAGGAAACTTTCCCTTCAAAGAAAATCTGAAATTTAATTCAGATTTTTCTTGAAAGCTTTGATTAGTATGTGGGCCCCATTTAATTAAAACCCAAGCCTCTCTCTCCAATACATGTGGCCGGCCCCCCTTCCTTGGGCTTCTCTCTTTCATATTACATTAATTGCTCCTCTTTAATTCCCCTTAATCCCTCCCAAAACCGCCTGCCCTATTATGGGATTAAATGCATTTTCAATTTAATTCCCCCCCATCCCCACTTAATATTTGAATTTCAAATCAAATATTTTTCCCGCCAATTTCCCTTAAGCTGAAATTAATTTCAATTTTTCTTTTCCTTGATTCGACCCCACATCTAATTAGACTTAGCCTTCACGGCTACCTCCTCCCTTCCCCTCTAGCTCACGGCCAAGACCTCCTCTCCCTCTTGCCTCCACCAATGCTCCATCTTTTCTTGGCAAGAATGCATGACGGATCCGGAGCGTGATCACAGCTTTGCATACGATCGTCAAGGCGACATCGACGTCATCCGATCGCCGTTCTTTGACGTCGGATTCGGCTTCGACCACACCGTCGAGGATTCTTCGAATCGGATTCTTCCTCACCTTGTGGACATCCTCGACGAGCAACTTCCCGCCGACGAGTGGATCATCAACGGACATCCACCTTCTTCCCCAACTCCAGCTTCTTCCCCGGCGACTAGACCTCTCAGCATCTCTTGTGTGATAGTGGCATCCCTAAGTGTGCTTGCAATCCTCCTCCGCTAGCCTCCACATTCAAGAGTTGAGTGAATTCTAGGTGAAGGATCTAGATCTTAAATTTGAGGCTTTCTTATACTTGTTATTTGCATTACTTATTAATTTCTGATTGTTATTCTTACAACGTTCTACAAATTTCAAAATGTAACATATAGCTATTGCTTAATCTCTCTCGTTATCTTCTTAAACTTCCAATTGAGTAAGCAAGAGTTTATTGGTAGTACACAAAGTTTACCACTTTTATTAATCTCTTAATTGCAATTCTTGTCATCGCATTTAGTTTCACATCAGCTTTATAAGCTGTTCATGCTTTGAAAATTCCACAAAAAATGAGGTAGTATTAGTCAAACACAATATCAGAATAAATCTAGTTATACAAACCTAATCTACAAAGAAAACGACACACGAGTTTTCTCTCTTACACAGCAACAAGTATTAGAAGCACGTTATTTTGAACTTTATGTTAGGTTTTATAATAATCATTGCTACCTAATTGGGGGAGTAGAGATTTGCGTTATTTTGTTACCTTTAGTTTGTCCTAACAAAATCAAATTTAAAAACTAAACTGGATGAATGCATATTCCACAATTCTGTACTTTAATTACGACATCATAATCATATTGTTTGCATCCAATTCACACCTCTTAGCTCAAGATGTGATAATTTCTCACATGATAACTAGGATAATAACAAAAAGTCAACAAAAATGTTCAGAAAGTGCAATGGAGACGACTACCAAGTGCTCATCAAAGGATAGCCCGTTTCTGATCTTTGTTGCTTCATCTTTTATTTCTACTAGATGCTTGTCCTCATTTTCTTCTTTTTAACCTTCTTAAAAAATGTAATTGCATGTCACTCTTCTGTTTCTTGCCAAAAACTTAATGTATTACTATGGTGGCTCAGCATAAAATTATCATCTAATATGCATCTAGTCATCCTTTATCCAAATGCAATCATAAACAGATATGTATTGCAATCAAACACCATTTACTTAAAATAAGCAACAAAATCCACTCTGCCAATTTAAAGAACATACTCCAAATATAATTCATCTTTCAAATAAGGTCATATCTAATCTAGTAAAAAAGCACATTATTCCAAATGCCATACAACATATACCATTACCAATCAGTCAAAGCAGCAAACATGAATTCAATCATAGAGACTATCAGCAAAAAAAAATGGAAAGCAGTTGAATATAAACATAAAAATATCACATGCTTTTCAATGCACTCACCACCAGTGTTATAATCAAATTAACAAATTATTACGAAAAGCAAAATCAAACCTTTCCCTAAGAATGCAAATCGAGAAGTAATCAAAGAGACTTAAAATCTGATGCAACTGCATTTCACTGAGCGTGACAGCCTGTGAGAACATATAGAAACAAAGAAAAATAAAGTTAGCATTTCTAAGAATAAAATATCACGCATAAAAAATATAAATGATCGCATAAATTGCCTTTGCATTGCATGGGAACAAACCAAGGCAGTGGGTTCAATGTCAACAGTATATGCGCTGCTGAGTTTTCCCGATTTATTTGCCTATGGAAACCATTCAGCGGAATATTAGCCTTCAGAGGTACAGAAATCTAAACTTCAAGCAATATGCAACTAATGAGTTACGAAATAGATACAAGTAACAGCTTTCAATGAGGGTTTGCCAAATCATCAAAAGTTTCAAATAAATTTTGAAGAAAAGCAAATTAATTTTAGAACCAAAGGGTTAATGTAAAAAATAAACATACCTGCAGGGATATTCTGACATCAAATGGCAGTAATAAAAAATTATAACTCTCATTGTCAGAATTCAGCCTCTGGTATTCCTTGGAGTCTGGTATAGCAGCAAATCCTTCTAGCTTTTCTGCTGCTTCAAACATGTTGCAATAAAGCCCAACACTAGATATCTCAACAATCTTACTTACTTGGCCACCTTTAGATTTCACAACAGAGGACCTAACAGAAACGAAGATGGATTTAAAGGCATGCACTAGAGAAAAATCGCAACGCTAAATCCACCAAGAAAAAGCCAACATAAATGGAATGAACAAAAAGTTTCACATACAATGCAGGAGCAGATATGATGAGGACATCAGATTTTGCCACGTGTACCATCGTCAGAGACACAGATCGACGGCTACGATCCAGAGCCTTTATTTCTGATTTATTTTGTATTTTATTTATTCTCGCATTTTATTTTCCTAGTTTGCCCCTTGGGTATTTAGTCGCTTGTGTAGCCCTGAGGGCATTTGTGTCTTTCTAGCTTTGTCTTATCTTGGCCTATTTAAAGGAGGCCTCATGCATTGTAAGAAATGATGAATTATTGAATGAAAAAAAAAAAAAGTTTGTTCTTCTTTGATCTCTTAGTGAGTTCATGAGAGGAGAAGCCCAGTGAGTTCATGCGAAGAGAAGCCCGAGAAGGTGATTTGTAATACCCATCAATCTTGGTGGATTCCAAGGTTCACGGTTCTCTTATCTTTCTTTTCTTTTATTTTTCCTTGCATCGAATTCCCTCCCCAAACTTCCCACCCGCCGGCCTCATTCCCCACAAAGTCTTTCTTGGTAATTTTCCCTAACCCGAGCCCCTCCCCTTGCCGCTGGCCTCCTTGGGCCGCCCAAGCCGCCGGCCATCACCCACGGCCTCCCCTCTCCACCCACCAAGCCGCCGGCCCACCTTCAAAGCCCCAAATTTCAAATTTCAAATATTCCTTTACTCACCTTCCTAAAATAGATTTGGTCAAATTGGAAACTTTCTTATTGCGAATTCAATTGAAAATTTGAATTCAATTAGTTTCCTATTGTCTAAATCTATGATAGGAAACCTCTTTCTTGATTTAAAATCTGATTTAAATTTCAGATTTTGTTGTTACTCCTTAATTAACTCTTTGGGCCCACTCACTTAAATCAAATCCCTCTCCACCTCTCAAATCATTATAAGGATTTTAATCGTCATAATGATCCCCTAAATTGGCTCTTGCAATAAAGAGAGGAGTTAGAGAAATTTGAAATTCAAATACTTTCCTTATTTGCAAAATCCAAATAAGGATAGTTTTCAAATTTGAATCCAATCTAAATTTTAATTTAGAGAGGACTCATTATTTTCCCTCCTAATTGGCCAACCTTGTTTGGAAAGAGCTTAACTCCCCACAATTCCCTCTCCCCTCTCTCTTCATGCCGCCGGCCCAACATGGGCTTTGCCCCATTAAATCCCATTAAAGACTCCTCTCTCTAATTAATTTGAATTCAAAATTCAAATTAGTTTCCCTCCTATTTTACTCAAAACCTGAAGTTATTTTTAAATTTGGGATAAAATTTCTTTTCCTCTCCCGGATCTAACCTAATTCGCCCATCCAAGCCGCCCCCTCTTCTCCACCTTTGGCCGCCCCTTCTCTTGTGTCTCTCCTCTCGTGAAACTCCAAGTTGCTCGTGATAATTGAATCCAAGAGAAGAAGACGATCCCGTCTCCGAATCTCATCATTGGTACATGGCCGATCCTGAAGTTGATCACGGCTTCGCTTACAACGTCCAAGGAGAGATCAACATCTTCCTCTCTCCCTTCTACAAGCCGGATTGGGAATACGACGGTACCATG
The DNA here is from genome assembly GCF_001605985.2 of Dendrobium catenatum. NCBI lineage: Eukaryota > Viridiplantae > Streptophyta > Magnoliopsida > Asparagales > Orchidaceae > Dendrobium > Dendrobium catenatum. The sequence goes on from NW_021319908.1 coordinate 3,141,437, forward strand.
AAACGTTATGTCAATCGCATCATTTATTGTCTCACCGAGACTACCGAGCTTCAACGACCAAGAATTATGTGGACTCTTATCGGACGACCGCTCACTTCCCCAACTCCAGCCTCTTCCCCGGCGACTAGTCCCCTCGGCATCACTTGTTTGATAGTGGCATCCTTAAGTGTGCTTGCAATTCTCATCCGCTAGCCTCCACTTTCAAGAGAGTGAGTGAAGGACCTCTAGGTGAATGATCTAGATTTAAACTTGAGGCTTTTGTTACATTTGCTATTTGCATTACCTACTAATCATTTATTGTTATTCTGCAAATCCTACTAATCTCAAATTATAACCAATTGCTATTACTTAATCTGTCAATGCCATATTCTTAAACCTTCACTTGAGCAAACAAAGAGTTTATTGGTAGCAAAGCAAAGTTCATCACTTCTATTAATATCTTAATTGCAATTCTTGTTTATCACACATTCAGTTTCACATCAAGATAAGAATGAACAAGAAGTTTCACACATAAATTAACAAATAAAAATCTGCATAAATGGAATTCTTGGTATAATGCAGCTGGAACCTTCCCGCCACTAAGCTCATCAAAGAAAAGAAAAGTATATGATGCATTCCACAAACAAGCAAGGACAGGATTAATAAACCCAATTGATTTTTTACTGTATTTTCCTCAGTTTAAACATATATTTGCCTATGTTCAAGATCAGAAGAATGACATAAAACAACAAAAACTAATGTTGAATTGTTCTCGCTCAACAAAAAGAGTGATGCTTGTGACACAAATGAATTTTGTTTTGCAGCCAAAAGATTCCATTCGCCTTGAGGCAGATTGTAGTTAACCAGATTTTCCCTGAACTTGGTATCAGGGTTTATTTAGATCTGGGTCCTTACTTCCTATGAGGGTAAGCCCTCATAGTTAATTACACCTCTTAATGCGTAAAAAATAACTCTCGCTTAAGGATGAATTAATGTTTGAACGTGCAACAGCTTTAATTTTGGTTGTGGGGGATGAAGGTAGACCCGATCAAGAAAAATTTGATGCCAGCAATATTCTCCCAATTTTTATTGTTACTACAGAAAAATAATTTAATATTAACATCAAGGTATTTCAAATTTATAATGCTCGTGATTACTTTAATCACGCATTATCAGCTCTCTTCCATAAAGATGATATCATCCACCAATCCTGATGTCCTGATACTCCCTAACATGAAGTGGTGGAAATAAAAACTCATTATCTTTATAAATCAACAAGGTTTTCTTTTTCAAAATTGAGTGCTAAAAAAGATATTGAAGAGAATCAATCCTAACTGCCACATACATAATCAATAGAATACCCTTAAGAGTGTTTGGCTTCAAAAAATCTCTAAACTATCTAGCTGAATTCTTCAACACAAAAAAACTTCCTCTCAAAAGTTCCATCAAAGAAATATATGATGCATTGCCTATGTCCACATCCATAGACAACACAGAGATAAACTTGATCTTAAATCTCTCAAATGTGTCTTAATTGGGTATTCCTCCACTCAAAAAGGGTATAAGTATTATCATCCTATCATTAAAAAATTCCTAACTTCAAAAGAGGTCGCATTTGATGAGAAGCAAAATTTGGATTAATAAACTTTTCTTCACATCAAATGTGGCATATTTTGAAATAAGGAATTTTTTTATGGCAAGATGATAACACTTATACCCTTTTTGAGTCAATAAAAACCCAATCAAGATATATTCAAGGGCTCTACGATCAAATTGACCCATGTGTTGTGGATGTCAACACAAGCAATAAAACATTTATCTTTCACCTTAACATTCCAGCTACACAAACTTTAACAAATCCGGACACTATACACCTTCAAGTTTATATAAGAAGAAAAAAGCCTAGCAAAAATCTCCAACAAGCTCAAAAGTTGAAATTATTAACAAGTAATAATGATTAACCCATCATTACGCATTCTCCTCTATATCCCATCTAGTAGTATACATCTTTTCAAATTTTCTCTCATAATTATGAAGTCTTCCTTACATACATAAGCTCCAATTCCATTATAATACCGCAAATCTTAATTGAGGCACTTGAACACAATTAAAAGAATGGCAGAAGAAATGAAAGCTCTAAAAAAAACACACTTGGGGATCATTGAACAACCAAAAAAGAAAAAAAATGTAAAATGCAAATGAAATTTTTCCGTTAAAAATATAGAGCGGATAGAAGCCTAGAACAGTATAAAGCGAGATCGGTAGCAAAAGGATATACTCAATGCTATGGAATCAACTACCAAGAAACTTTTGCTCCTGTCACAAAAATAAATATAATATGCATCCTAATTTCTCTTATAGGTAATCGTGGATGGTCCACTCAGCATTATAATGTAAAGCATGCTTTCTTATATGGGAACATTAAAGAATAAGTTTGAATGGATCCACCAATAGTTCTTTCACAAAGAACAAAATATGCAAATTAAAAAAAAAAAGTTATATTACCTTAAAAATTTTATGAGGGTATGGTTTGAAAGATTCACAAAAGTCATTAATGAAAACTGAATACAAACAAAGCAAAGAGGATCAAACCCTCTTCATAAAACACCCCATTAATGGTAAATCTCAATTTTCATTGCACATGCTAATGATCTAATTAATAAAAGAGATGAAAATAAAAAAATACATCTCTCAGGAAACAGCTTGCTAAAGAATTTGAGATCAACCAGTTGCACAAGCTTAAATATTTCTTGTGCATAAGTTGCTCAATCAAAATAAAAAATATTTCACTCTCAATAAAATTATAACAAAAATCTACTGCAGAAATAAAATGACTTATTGCAAATTTTGTAAAACCCCAACGGAACCATGTCCAAAATTGGTAACAGATGAAAAAAATATATACATGAGAAAATACCAAATATTAGTTAGAAAATTAATCTATCTCACACTTGTCCAAACATCACAATTGAAAGTCTCATCGATCAATTCATGCACAGACTTAACGAGTTCGACCTTAAAGCTGCTTATAGAATCCTCAAATATCTTGAATTAAGTCTATGAAAAGAATTTTTACGTAAAAGGCAAACACATTATAAATTGTAGGGCATATTGATGTAAACTATATAAGATCACCAATGAATAGAAGATCCATGACTAGATACTACATATTTTTAGAAGGAAATCACAAAACAAGAAGAAGCAAAAAAATGATATGCTGTTTCAAGATCTCGCGTTGAATTTGTATTTCAAGCCATTGCCCAAAGATTTTGCATTCTTCTATGGATCAAAACTATCTTGGTAGGATCCTTGAGCATATGGATTAAGGGTTATAACATTTTAATAGATCATCTTATGGCTCTTAGATTGCGATCCATTTGCCTCCTCTTTCTCTTCTAGCCACCAAACTCTCTTGGCAATCTTTTCCCCTTTTTTAAAAAACTTTTACTTATATCCAATGTACGGCTTTTAGAGAACTCCATATAAACATCCATACTTCGCACAGAATTGCATAATAACCATAAAAGTCCCAACAAAAGATGTCAAGAAAACATTTCAAAGGATAAAAAAAAGTATGGAAATTAGTAATATCTCCAACGGTTTGCAACTTAAACTCAAATATCATGGAGCAAGTGTATGATTGTTAGAGCATTAAAATGGTAAGCATGCCAAAACTCACACTGTAGAGCTGTGCTTCGTTGTATCAGTCATTACGGTAAGAGTTGAAAATTTTAAACCAAATACATATTCCCCCTGCAAGGAAATATATAACATAAGGTGGTTGTGAACAGATATTACAATATAAACTCTACCATAAACTATGTTCAGCAATACATGAGAACAAATGGTGAAGTAACATGAAGCATAACATGCAAAGAATATTCCATGCAATGAAACATAAAGGCCAAAATAGGGGGTCGCCAGAAAGAAGAATGTCGAAAGAGAAAGAGAAGTTGAATTGGGTAAGGCAGAAAGAAAATTGGCAAGTGTAGAAGTTTTGAAACAGGGAGTTATGGTAAGATAGAATGATGATGCGGACATGGGTACGAAGATTTGGCGCATCTATCACAGGAGGCGTCGTAAATCGACGGATGTAATTTAAATCTTCAATTATGAGTTATTTTTCTGAAATTTAGTTCTTATTTGATATATTTCCTGTTTTACCCTAGGTTGGTTTATGTGAGTGTTGTAGCCCAAGGGGCAATTTTGTCTTTTAAGTTTTATTATGTTGTGGCCTATATATAGGGCCTTAAGCTATTGTAGTAGGGATGGATGATTGATATTAAAAATTTGTGTTCAACACTTGTATTCTTTTGAGAGGACAATAGTGAGATTCCTATGGGAAGGAATCGGAGTTTTCACCAGCCGCAGGATGGGTCCAGGCTCGTGACTTGAAGTCCCTTGGAGAAGGGCAAAGCATCACCCGTCAGTTTTCAGAAGAGTCCAAGGCTCGCGGTTTTTATCTTCTATCTTTGTTTTTGTTTTGTTCTTTCTTATTTCCTAGCCGTCGTCTTCATCCTCTACCTACGTCCACCATCATCGTCCCCATTTCTGCCATAAGCCGCTGGTCACCTCACCAGAAAATCCCCCAATCGCCGGCCATGACTCCCTAGCCGCCAGCCTCACCCCCTCCTCGTCCCATAGCCATGCCTCCTTCCAATTTGGGTTGGCAAAATCGAGAGGGAAAATCCATGACAATTTTGGATTTCAAATTTGAAATTTTCCTAATTGGGTTTGATCCATATTTGGAAGGTTTTAACTCTCCAATTCAAAATTCAAATTTGCATTAGGAGTTAAATGCCCCATCAATTTCCTCCATTTAATTAAGGAATTAATCGCAGCTTTAAATCTGAAATTTAATTTCAGATTTAAAAATTAATTCACTTAAGTAATTGGGGCCCACTTATTTGAAATCAAACCCCTCTCCCTCCCTCTCTCCTAGGCCGGCCCCTCTTCCTCCTCCTTTGCCAAATTAAGAGCCAATTAATGATCCTAATTAAATCCCTCATTTCAAATTCAAAACATTTTGAATTTTGAAATCTTTCATAATTTAACTTTTCTATTTTAGGAAAGTATTTATCTAGATCTATTTGAAATTTAAAATTCAAAAGGATTTTTAATAAATACTTCCTAAAATCAATCCCTAACTCTAGGAACCATAATACACTACAATTAAAGCTCTCCATAATCCCAGCCCTCCCACTAATACCGCCGGCCCCATTAGCTGAGTCGGGAATTATTTCCTAAATCTTAATCTTGCATTTAGGCAATAAATCCAAATCATCTCAAATCCCCTCTAGCCGAAATCTCCTCACGCCTATTTCTATTTGATTTATTCCAAAAGGAAAAGCCCAGTTTGGAAACAAATCCATCCTTTTTTTCCCCACTCCAAACTGCAGATATCTCCCTGGTTTCCACCGCCTCTCCCTCAGTCATCCTTCACCATGACGTGAAGCCTCATGTTCCCCCTTCAAACCTGTTTTTCTCCTAGTCTTTGAAATCTGAATTTCTCTCAGATTTTTGGTTAAAATCTGAAACTATATTTCAGATTCTGGGAAGAGTATTTGGGAACTTTTCATTTCCCCTTTCAAGAAAATTATCACAGGATTCAAGGAGTAGAATTCCCTCAGCCTCCCTTGGATCCCGCCGCCCCTTCTCCTCTCTCTTTCCCAATTCTCCTCTCCACCTCAGAACTTGCTCTCAGATTTTGTGAGAAAAATTTGAAATATTTCAGATTTCCTGAAAGGAATTGTTTCAGATTTTTGGGACCATTTGCTCTTCAAGACCCTTACGTTTCAAGCCTCCTGCCCGTTCTACATCAAATGAGGCATAGATGGAGATAAGATCTTATGAGGAGAGAGTCACGGCAGGCTCACAAGAAAAATCAGCAGTGAGAAAAAACTATAATAATTCTCTATTGATTCAAAAAAATCCCTAAACACGCTTTTACAGCAAAAGAAACCTAAGAACAACAACATAAATAATCATGAACAGATAAAACAACAACAATTTAAACTAGATCGGTTAAAAACTAACTAAAAGAGCATATTCAAAGCACAATTAAAATGTCCCCTTAATAATTCAACAAATAAAGTCATAAATAGTCATTAATCTTAAGTACGATGTCGTGCATATTGTTTGATTAGACGTTCACATGACCACCAAAGTTCCCTCCAACTTCATACCCCCAAAACAATACAACTGCCTAGCCCAACACCTATGCCAATTTTGGTAGCTCCATGTCAAGCAGAACCGCTAACCCCATTTTTCTTTTACTTAATTCTCATCCTTACTGAATCCTCTGCAACTAGCAGCTTCCCCTGATGCTGGACATCTCAATGTCTAGGGCAAACTAGAGCAAACCTAAGATGAAATACACAAAACAAACATGCACAAAGATCGAAATTTGCAAACCACCAACTCTGAGTTGCACCAAAGTTTAGTTCATTTCAATCCAAATTAAAAAGAAATGAAACTTGCTCCAAATAATAATTTAAAGATTGTACTAGCTAAAATTAAAATTCACTGTTTTCCCTGCTGTCCAGTAATTTCCTGCGCCGTCAAGACTACTTCAGTGTTTAGGTGTTACCCTTGTCACAACTACATCCCTACTTGCTTAGGTTGCTTAAACAACTATTATAGGTTGCTGTCCACGTTTTTCCTGCACCAGTTAGTGACATATAGGTGAGTCTGGGATTGTGTTTAAGTGCTGTCCACACTTTAGAGGCCCTCCAAAACACTTAGACAACTTAGATCTTTGTTGTAGTTTGCTGTCTTGTTCATTTCAGCATCATTTAGAAGCTTTAGGAGCATATTTACTTAGCGTTTAGGTGTTGCCCTTGACCCGGTACCCTTCCTAGTCACCTAGACTATTTTATCCACTAACAGGGTTTGTTGTCCACGTCTTTAGTGCACCTTCTAGTGACAATTTGGAAAGTCTAGCTTCACTTTATGTGTCGTCCCCTATCTAGATTCATCCTTAAGTGTTTCCAAGCTTTTTTCCAATGGACTCGATAAGACTTCAAAAGAAGTTAGATGACATCCTTAACCTAAGGGGCCTATGACTAGAATTATGACAGAGAAACCTGTTGACTCACCTCACTCTAAGTACTTGCCCCACTCGATCAATCCTGCTAGTCGAAAGATGCCCCACTCGACTTATCAACCTAAACCTAAACCTAAGCCTCAACGATCTCAATTAGAGTCACCTTACCGTCTACCCACCTTTGATGGTTCCTCGAACCCTCACTACTTTAGGGAATGGGTTAGACAATTAGAGGACTATTTTGAATCACGCCATATCCCGGAGTCTCACCAGGTTAGCATCGCTAAGTCTCACCTAAAAGGTCGGGCTCTTCAATTTTGGATGAGAATGGAAGATCATAAAGAGTCTCACGGTGAGTACCCTGCTTTTAATTGGAAAGACATGAGACGATAACTTAATTTAAAATATCGACCCTCTACTAGTGACCAACCAACTGGTTTTAAGCTTAGGTCACCCCGTGTTCATCAAACATTTGCGTGTTACACTTTCAAGACCCCTACCCCTAGTGACCGTCATCTAGAGCACCACCCTACCTCTCTTGTTGGAACGAACCATGGACATTACTATGGTCGAGACCACCCTTCCTTTTAGTAACATCAAGGATGCTACCCCACCCCGTAGGTTTTCTCCTAACCCTCCCAGTCAACCTTTAGCCTCCCCAATCCTTGACCCTACCAGTGTGATTTCAACCAAAAACCGCAGTGTTAGGAAAAAGTCCCCTTAACCTGAAACTGAGTACGTCCATTTCGTGGACACTAATGATATCACTGACAATGAGGACTTCTTTGAGGATGAAACTGAAATAAGTGAGTCAGATTCCCCGCATGACTTGAACCCTGATTTAGGAGATGTGGAACCTTTAAACTTCGATACCGTAGTCCACCCGAATCCTAATCTCATCAAGGATATCCCTTTGGATAAAGTCTGTCGGGAAGATAGTAATGTGATCTCAAAAGAAGATGATCTGACCTTGAACACATCGAATTTAAATCCGGAAGGTCCTGATTTAGTTATATCACTTACTGAGTTGACTTTGGATAATTTTGATGGTAATAATCTCGAGTCGGAAGCGGTTCAATTGAATTTACTACCTGATTTGAATCCCGATTTAACTAACCCCGAATCTCTCAACCTTAGGGTTATATTGAAACCTGATCCTATTGAGGATATTCATATGAATTTAGAAGGCAATAAGTTGAATTTGAATAAAGTTGAGCCTGATTGGAAAAATGAGCCTCCTTTTATTTTATTAGAGTATATTTCAAAGGTTGAGCCATTAGATCTACACTTGAGAGAGTGTGTCCTTCTTAAGTGGCCTTATCTCAACTTTTCTCGTACTGACTTTAATATTAGAGAGAGCATTAACCCATACCTTCATGACACCTCTCTAACTATTGTGCCCACACCTGTTCTAAACACTCTATCCTATCTTTTGAATCTCATACCTGTTAGTGACCCTTTGGACTATCCCATTATGATTATAAGTCAGAACCCCTTGTCTTATTATGTGCCTGATCCCTCCATTGTACCTTCTTTATACGTGCCAATCTCTATTAAGGACCCTCTCCACCCTAGTTCGATAACTTTGATTGATTACCTGGCTGCCCCTAGGAGACTATCCAAGACCCTAGCTGAAACTCCCAATGAACAGGCCCTTCTAGCTAAGAATGTCTTCATTGCTCCTCCTACACCGGTTCCCTTAAACATGACAGCTTTATGTCCTCTCATTTTGTGACTAATCAATCTTTATTCCCATTTTTGTGTGCTTGTAAGTTAGTATGTTGTGTGTAGTTTGTAGTCTGTTTTCTCCAATTTTATCCTCTGATTAAAAATTTTGTGTAGGCCTAAAGTTTATGTCAATCATCATGCACACTGAGTTTCTTGCATCACATCATTATTTATTTTGTTGAGTCTTGAAATTACCTCGCCTAAAAACATACAGCATTTGCATCACATCTACATGAACTACTTAAGGAAGTTGCGCGCCTGATTGAAACAGAACAATAATAATTATATACTTTATGTTGAATTCAAAAACAACAATTTAAAGCTTTTGAGGATGGTAATTCAGCGACGGTGCGGATTCGTCTGGCGCAGTTCCCGCAAGGAACTATAAAGGAATCATATGTTAGAAGTGCGAGACCAATTAAAACAGTCAAGAAAATCATTGATAGAGCTTACGTGGTGGATCTGCCTGCAGAGTTCAACATTCATCCCTCTATTAACATAGAAGATTTAGTAACCTATGAGGGTCCAAAGTTTAACCCACCACCTCCACTTCAAATTGAGCCTTGTGTGACCCCACTCTGTGAGAACCCCAGCCTACCTCCACCCCCAAATATTCACAAATTACCTATAGCAGAGAAGGTTGACATGATTCCGAGTGATGACATTATTTCCACAATTGAGGGTGGACGAAGAAGATAGCTGATGAGGTGGACAGGTACACCAAAGTCAGAGGTACATGATCAGAGTGCAAGGAGATACAGCTGATCAACTCAGATACACGAGAGTTCTTGAGACACCCGCTCGACGGAGTCGAGTTTTTTCCCACCTAGGGAGAATGATGAGGACATCGGAGATCAACGGCTACGATCTTGAGTTATTTATTTATATATTATCTGTAATAGTTTATTTTATATTGTTGTTTTTCCCTTTATATCCTTACGGGTGGTCATGTAGTATTGTAGCCCGAAGGGCATTTTAGTCTTTTATTTCTTTTCTTTTCATGAGGCCTATTTATAGGCAAGTTATTTTGTATTTTGAGATAATGAATTATTGAATGAAAATTGAGATTACTTCTTCTTCTTCTTGCATGAGAGCTACAGAGAAGGGAGAGCTCGAGGAGAGCTAGCGCAAGGCCCACCAGTCTTTGGAAGAGTCCGCGGCTCGTGGTAATTTCTTCTCCTATCTTTTGTTTGTTCCCTCATCCTCTCCCCCCCCCCATCCACCGTCCCCTCCCCAAGACAATCTCTACTCGTGGTTTAACCCTCCACCATTTCATCCACTAGCCTCACCACATCAAATACAACCACCTTCAAGCCCATCTCACCCGACGGCAAAGCCCCCCCCCCCCCCGAGATTCAAAATTTGAAATTCAAAAAAAAACTTTCCTTATTTGCGAGATCTAAATAAGGAAAGTTTTCAAACTCAAAATTCAAATGAATCTTAATTTGAGGACTCATTAATTTCCCTCCAATTATCCGATTCTATTTGGAAATAACTTAATTCCCCTTAATCCCCCTCCTCTCGCTCTCTCCATGCCGCCGGCCCTACTAGGGCTCCTCTCCATTTAATGCACAATCAAGGCATTGATTACAATCAATTGGAATTCAAATTTCTCAATTAATTTCCCTCCAAATTAATCAAAGCCTGAAATTAATTTCAGGTTTGGATTAAAAGCTATTTTCCTCTCTTGGCCCAAACCGGAATTCTCCCTCCTTAGCCGACCCCTCCCCTCTTCCCTTCTCCACGTTGGCCGCCCCTCTCCTTGCTCCCCCTTGGGAATTTTGAAGCCAAAGAAGAAGACGATGTCCTCACATCTCCTCTTCAAAGTCGAATGGCCGATCCCGAAGTTGATAGTGGATTCGTACTCGACGCCTACGGAGACATTCACATCGTTCGATCACCATTCTTCGACATCGGGTTTGGTTTTGACAACACCGTTGAAGATTACTTGAACAGAATCCTCCCCACCCTCGTGGACATCATCGAAGATCCATTCTCGGACTACGAGTGGGCCATCAACGGCCATCCACCCGTGCCACCTCCACCTCCGACTACCTCTCCACCACCGTCGACCTTTCCGTTGATTAAGACCATTGGCGTTGTGACCGTCCTCGTGGCTTCGTTGGGTGTGCTGAAGATCTTTCTCCGCTAAGCCATACTTTGAGTGTAAGTGAGCATGGTACCTCATAATGAAATTTTTAAATATTAACCGTGAGATTGTATTACTACATGTTTGTTTTACTGTGATAATTTCATATCTATCTTAACTTGCTTAAACTTTTGATTTGTAACGGCCTACTACAATAAAATTGACGATTGAAAGTTCTCTAATCTAATCTTACGAAATCTTAATCTTAAGTAGCAAGCTTTGTAATCCTTTTAAATATTTCCGTGCAATTCTTGTTTGTATCACATCATCTTGTTTTCTTTTTTTTTTAGTGTAATAATTTGTTGCCCTCTTTTGTTTTATGGTTGCTTATAAATACCTCTTCTTTTGAGAAAAGGTTTTTTTTTTCTTTTGACAATTAGTTTAGGATAGTCATAAAAGAGGTAAGGAATTCCTATACTTGGGGTGAATATCCGCTAAAATTTGGAGAGGAGAGGAGAGCAGAGGGGTTGTAGTGGGATCTAGGATTCTGCCAAAGTCAACACCCAAGCCATTCTTGTTCCACCTGTGGCCGTACAGCATTCTAGCAGGGAAAAAACAACTGCGGTCCTTGGCGCCAAGGCCTGTTTCAGTCCAGTATACCAAAGAAAATCCTTCCAGGAGGGTTTTTTTCCAGCAATCTTGCCTAGATCGGTGCTCCCCTGCTGCCAAGATCTGTTTTAGCCCAGTCCAACGTGAATCCTTTCCTAGTTGGCTGTCCAGCAGTCTTGCAGGACAAATGATTGCTGCCCCTTGCCACCGAGGCTTATTTCCAGCCTAGTCCACTGTGGAACCTTTCATACGTGTCTGTCCAGCAACTTTGCCAAGGAACTTTCATTAATGTAGCTTGCCATCCAGTTAATCCTATGTTAGAAATCTTCTAGGAAAGGTTTGGATAGAGTTACTTGAGGTTGAGAGCAATAAGATGACAAGAATCCAAGAATTCCAAAGGTTTTGGTTGTTGGATTAAGAAAAAGGCCTTTAAAGTGCAAAAAACATTTATCAGGTTTTATGTTTATATATTTTCTTCCATAATATTACTTCTTTGCAATAGGGATAGTTATCTATTGAAAAATGTTTGGTTTTCTTGGAGTGGCTGCAGGTTTTCAGTTAATCTGCCAACTCCCTCCGTATTAGATACACAAAGGATTGTAGAAGCATGAAGCTCTTGGAGAAACCACCAAAAGGGCCAGCTGTCACTTTAGAAGCACCCAACTGACTTGGGGCCAACTCCAGTGAGCTGATTTTAACCAAGTTTGGGGAAGGACAGCAAGTTGTTGGTGAAGTTTGGTGATTGTAACGTCTGCCATCTTTGTGTAATCCTGATTTTTTTTCCTCCTCTTCAATTTGAAGTTGCTAACACTTTACCATGTTGTTTTATGATATAAAGTGTTAGACCTTCTTTATTTCCATTCAACCGGTGTCACAATATATGATGTAGGACTTAAATGCTTAGACAATATTAAATAAAAAGTTGCACGCTTTTATTTGAGAGCAATATTAATTTTAAACTTGCAGTGATTTTAAACCATGAAAAAAAAAAAAGAGAAGTGAAACTAGCTTAGGTCAAGTCACACAACTAGGAGTTAAGATCACAAAATAATCAATTATTCAAGCATAGCATACATGAAAGATTTTCAAAGGGAAATCCCTAAATTAACAATGAGATTAGTCACTACGAAAGAGATCTCTCACTCAACTCCTTAGAATACTAGGCTTAGCTGAGGGAGTTAACACAACCTTTGTGAATAAATTATGACCACAATTGAGAGCAATCCGGAAGATATAAAATTCGGAGGAAGAGTTTACCTTTGTCAGGATTTGGAGATAATCTATCACTGCACGGAGGAGAGTTGGACGTCGATGGCTCCGGCGAGGGTGAAGACGATCCTCTCTACGTATTCCTCTATAGTTTGGTCAATCTTCAGGTTTAGGTCCAAGAACGGTGAGTTGAGGATATCGACGTGGCCTTGGTCATCGTAAACAAACCCGTGATCTTGTTTAGGATCCGTCATACATCAGTGGACAGCAACTTCAATGTTCGGGAACCTTTGGACAGCGATCGGTGGCCTCTCCAATCGGCTGGACAGCAAGGAAGAGTGCAGGAATTTCTGGACAGCACCTGATTTATTACTGGACAGCAAGCAGGAACTATTTGGGACAGCAATATTGCTGATCTTGGAGTTCTTGACAGCAATCCCTTGGTTCCGAAATCTGGACAGCAACTGTAAGCGGATCTAGGCGGCTAGGGTTGATGTGGCCAGCTATTGGAAAGAGAACATATATCCCTTAAATGACAAGGGATATAATTGGGGGAGGTAATAATGGACATAGAATGAGAAAAAGGAAGGGAGAGGAGAAGGGAGGCCGGCGGGTATAGAGGCGGGGAAAGGGTGTGGGGAATTTAAGGGAGTTTTCAAACTTGAATTATGAATAAGGAAAGGGAAAAATAGGATAGATTTATGATTAGATTTAATTGTGAGCATATAATAAAGTTTCCTAACATAAGTTATCCTATTTTAGGAAAGGATCTCAAATTCAAAATTGATTTGAATTTGAAATTTTAAAACTTCCCTAAATTAAGATGTAGAATATATGGAAAGTAGTAAATAAGAATTTGAGTTTGGGAGGCAAGGGGATGAGATGGGGCTGGCAGCTATGGGGGAGGGGAAAAGCCCTTTGTGACCGGTGGTTTGGAGGTGGAAGAGGGGTGGCCAGTTGGGTTGTAGTGGTGGTGGGTTTCGGCCGAGAGGGGGAGGAGGGAGTTATGGGTGGCCGGCGGCTAGGAGGGTGGGGTTCAGCCGAGGGAGGGAGGAGGGGATTTGGCCGGCGGTTGAAGGGAAAGAGAGGGAGGATGGGGAGCGATGACGTCGACCACGAACCCGGACGCTTCCTGCGGTTGGTGGGTATTGTGTGGCCTCACCTAGGGACTTTAATCTCTCTAAGAGCTCTCAAGCTCTCTCAAAACACAATAGTGCAGAAATTTCATAATATTATTCATGCTCCCTCAAAGGAGGAAGAGGAGCTTTAAATAGCAAATACAATGAAGAAAAATACAAAGACCAACTTGCCCCTAGGGCATACACATGATTAGGCCCTCAAGTGGGGGCATAAAAGGAAAAGTACAATAAAACTCATAAACTAATACATCAATAATAAATCTAACACAATGATAATCAAAAGTAAAGTGGTGCAATCGTGACCGTAGATCGACGGCCATGCCTCTGATAGACTCTCCAAGGTCAGATGTCTTCATTAATATATTGCTATTTCAATCTTTTTTTTTTCTTGAAATACTATCAGCAAACTAATCTAATCAAACAACCAAAACACTCACTGAGCTAAAAAAAAGCATCCCAACAGTACAAATTTCCATATGACTTCCCTGAAAGCAACAACCACCAATTGAATCTCATGCTTAGCTGAGTTTGAAACTAAACAACAGCAACAGCTGTAGCAGCTCATGCTTAGCATTATATCTACAAGAGTTACACAGCTGACTTCCTAGAAAGCAACGACCAAAATGAAGCCTAAACTTGTTGACCACTTGAACCAATAAAAAATCCATAGATTACTTTCTCCAAATAGCACTTTGTATCAATTATAATGCCCTTTACATATTTTAATTCATTACCCCGGTATGTATTATGCTTTAGTGATACTTGACTGGGTTTTAATTCACAAGTTTTAGTTTTTTAGCAAGCAAACTAGTTGATAAATCATTCATGATGTGATGAGGACATCGGAGATCAACGGCTACGATTTTTTTTTAGTTATTTATTTATATGTTTTTGTACTAGTTTATTTTATATTGTTGTTTTTCCCTTTTTTTTATTGAATTGTACATTTACATAATTAAAATCATGGAGAAACAAACAGAAAATACTAATTTACTAATTGAGGATAGTCTGCACCATGTCGACAATATTTATAGACATGAAGTCTGATTATGAAGTAAGAAGGGAGCTACCATAACCAGAAGGTGACTAACCAAAAGAATGAATCTTACTACACTTGATCGAAATACCTGGTAATTATGAGAATCAATGTATACGATGTGAACATTCCTTATTGACACTTGGATGCTTTCTAGAATCTGAATAAACAAATTAAAGAGAGCAACAATTTAGGAAATATTTTAACAATTTACAATTCTGAATCCGCTCAGAAATATATAAAAACACTTAGTATGCTCACCTTCGTGGAGATATATGTTATGAAGGACTGTCCAGCATGATTGTCTGCACATAATTAAAATCAAAAATAGAAAGATCAACCCAAAGAAACAGATTTCTCCCCATAAATTATAACAACAGAAAGATTAAGCTCATTTAGATAGATGCAGAGGTTTATCTGGATAGAAGGTTTATCTCAATAAGCTTATGAGAATCTTTGATGCAGTATAGTTTGAGAAGGATGTCAAATAAGAGAGTTAGGATGCATTATAGTTTGAGAAGGATGTCACAAAAGAAAGTTAGGAAAAGGTCCTTTTCAACAGGTAAGAAAGCAGCTAGGATTCCCAAAGATAAACCAATGCGGAAGTTATTCAATGCAGCAGAAAAAAAACATTAACCATATGTCTATTGATCGCATGACACTCAAATCAAAGAAGATATTAGCCATTCTGGCACTTTTGACCTAAACCATTAATATCAATCATTGAACCAAACATTCTTATACATATATAGAAAGATGCATGAGGGTGCTGAAATTTATTTTTCTAATTTTAACCCCACCTATAGAATTACTACCAATCGTATTGTGAAGTAGCACATGTATGAAAGAAAAATCAATGGTACCAAGCTGATTTTAATGTTTCCTAAATTCATCTTTGTAGCATATAATCTATTACGTCAGCTTTTCTTGGCATGATTTTCCTTCTTAGATTTTGTAGATGTGTAATTCTTGGCACGATTGTGGGAATGTGAAGCCTAATAATTGAGAGTAAATTTTTAATACTTTGAGGTGCTGATTTTTATCCAATTTGAACTTCCTTTTGGGGTTTTCTTGTTTACTTCTGCTGCATATGATCTTTCCTATTGAGTTTTTATGAACGAGCAGTTTAATAAAGATGTTTAGCAATTTCACAAGACTCATAATAAAAGTTTTCAATGTTAAACATTTATAAGAAGAGAATGAAATATGCATGGTAGGGTTTTAAATAAGGGATACCTTAGTCTATATTTAATAATCCCAAATGATGTTTTTATTTAGAATAGAGATGAAGGAGCATAATAACTATAGCCCATCCTATTCTCTAGCTAACTCAATCTTCTTCCCCGTTGTGGAGTTATGAAATACACAATAATTAGTTAAAAAAGCTACTTTGCAGTTATGATCTTTTGAGGTTTTATGAATAAATAAAAAATATACTGCAAGGCTAGAAATATGTAGCATATATCATTGAGAGTAAGTGCAAGATAAATAGGAATATTCATTTAACATGCAACAATGGTTAGGGAGCGATCGGCTACTTTTATTTTTCTATTGCTCGCACAAAATTCGTATGTTTGGAAAGTATTGTCAATGTTTGTCATGTGATCAATGGCTCATGAATATAGTATCCAGATTTTAGGGGAAACACTTGAGGCATTAAAGGTATAAGATATAGAATTATTATCATTTTGATCTAAAGAATATGACACAAAAAATTTTCTAATAAGTTGAGGAAGTTTCTTGTCAACTTCTCCAAAGTTGAGCCCTTCAGATTCAATGAGCTAAGTATACCCTTTTAATTGGCCTTCTTTGTTTCCACCATAGCCTTGGGTCTTTCCATGGAGCTTCTAACATTTCTCTCCAATATGCCTTGTTTTCTTGAAATAATCGCACCACTAGTTGTTTTTAGCAAAAAACTTTTTCAATCTTTTTGGGAAGATTCAGTGGCTAATAAGTCATTTTCCATGAGTTTTTGTAATTATCATGGCTAACATTTCAAATTTGGGAGCGTTAAGCATTACCATCATTATTCCTTAAATGATTTGCATAAACAAGAAGACCTCATTTAAGAATATTAGGTTCTCTCTGCTCAAGATTTGAATACAAGCTTGATTGAATTCAACATTAAGTTCTCAAGAAACTCAGAAAACTATTTATCTTTCTACATATTATTTTAAAACAACAACAATATAATTACACTTCATCTTAAAATCCGGGTAGTAATCTAACTCTAATGAATAGACCTTCATTAAATTGAAATATTCAATGACACGGCAGTTAACTAATTTGGTTATTGAGAGCTTCATCTTGATCTTATAGATCAGAGCGGGATTAGTAACTTTTGAGTAAGACTATTTGACAACTTTTGCAAATGATTGTATTGCTCGCTAATTTCATGCATCATGTAGTTTCATAATCATGACATAAACATGGAATATGCTTAATCCTAAAATATATACTTTGAGTCTTTCAAATCCAAAGAAGGATCAAGAAGATAAGGATTTTTCCTTTTACTTTCAAAAACATTTTTACAATCTAAGATTACTTTTAAGTAGTTTCTTCTATTCAAATGATATGAGGAATGTATCAGCAAAATTCTCCTTTAATAGGAGTTTGATTTTCACCATTCATGATGGTCAACCTTTGGAATTGAGTTGAAAAAAAAAAACGGATATAATTAGGACAACAAGAATGAACTAAAGAAAAAAATAAAATAAAAGTTGAAAAGATGCCCCTAACCTTTCTCAAATACCAATATAGAAAAAAAGTAGGGGGGGACTAGATAGCTTAGATTATTTATTCCGTTAATGGATGCTTATACAAAAGTGATGCACATAGAAATTAGGAAATTATACAATTCCTAAGAAAAAAAATGCATGGAATGGCTCGACCACACATAGTAAAAAATTGTATACCATATTCCTTCCATTCTAGCACCAAGTATCCCTCAAAGTCACCACTCTGTGGGAGCAAACCTTTCATTATTGTTTCTACCACAAATAGGAATACAATAATAAAATGAATGGGCAGTCAAACCCTTCATTATACATTCCATTGATTCCTTCATTATTTCCGCCACATCATCAATCAAGCGGATTTGTGTTCTTAACTAGATGAGCTATTTTACTTTTTAAAATCTCATCCTAGAATATCCCAGCAGCAATGAACCAATAACTTTAAAAATATAATGAATGCCAATCTAATGCAGAGGATTTCAATGCAATGCCCATGCTATAGTTTAATAAATTCATTTTTAAAATGTATTTGAAGTCACGCAAGTAAAAAAATATAAGACAAGTTGAAAAAAAATGTCATAATTCAACAAAATGCTCATTCTTTTGCCCTTTGAAGAGTTCAAAAATATTTAACATCCGCCTTCCTATATAATTATATATCAAACAAATCTTGCAGCCCTTCAAAAAGGACGTTGCAATACATGCGCTTGGTACGTGAGCATTGTTCGTTGTTATACAAGAACTAACAACGTCAATATGGCCATATCAGGCATCTCAAAGTTTTACTTGCTTTGTCACTCAAGAGTCCTACGGCTTTTCTTGCAATCACAACCTAAACAGAAGTATCTTCTATAACCAATATAGCCACAATCCCTAAAAAGGTTCATATATAACATTTAAGTAACACATGAGATAAGGAAAAAATTCACATTTTTCCACTTGTGCAAATTGCATAATATTAGATAATCACATTTACCTGAATGGATATGCGGAATCATATTTATCAAGCAATAACAACATTTACACGATTAGTAAGATTATTATTTTTTGGAAACACGCAAATCATGGTTAAGATTAGAAGAATAGGATAAATACAACTAGAATTGTATTCAGACGGTTCATTCTACAAAAAACCACGTGTTGAATGGCATATCTTAAAAATTAAGAATGAATGGAAAACTGAGGGCGATTAAATACTAACTCCATCTATCATTCTTCAACAGAGATAACTCACAATATTAAAAACACTATGAGGAGATGTTTATGCACGCACAATAATAAATATGTAACAGAGCGGAGTGGGATAAGTGAAAACTTTTCCAAAGATTAAAAAATTCAGCTTTTGATGAGCAATGACACCAATGAGAATAAGGCAAAGAAATGGAAGGTAACCTGACACTCGTCTTGAAAATTTTGCTAGTTCTATTGCATTGAGTTTAGCCATTTTGCCAGCTAATTCTCTTATTTCCACTGAATCAGCGCTCCACTATCAAATAAAAGGAGTTATTAATAAAAAGCATTATTATGTTATTTTGATTGCCAATAATTCCAAATAACAAAAGCAGATGCATTCAAAATGTAAAAAATTGTCAAGAATTCAGTTACATGCAAGAAAATAAACATGCCTCATTATCTTCACGCTGGCATGCACATAAGAAAATATCCTCTAACACAATTATAATAGGTTCCCAACCTAGCCTTTTCCAAGGAATTTTGATGCTCAATTTTCCAATTCGCCCTGAAAAAAAAATAATAATAATTTCATTTTATTATTCCAAGACTTGCATGTCAAATAAGAAAGATAGAAAGGAAATAGTCACATAAAATAGAATTTCATGGATGGAAAACTTATATATTGCACTTGTTCGGGCTATCCACTAAGAAAGCACTAATCCTAACATTGGTTTCAATGAGATCAATTAACTGTGTTTTCTAATCTTCTTCTATCTTTTGCCGTCTGTAAGTTGTCTCTAACAGATTATTGCCTAACAAGAAAAACTGAACTTCTATTTGCCAGGAGATGCTTTTGAATGGTGTATCCCATTGTGATGACTTTAGGAGACCTCGAATTGATTTTTTTATAAAACTATTATTGTTGGTTGCCAGCCTAGATGAGAAGGGTTGATAGCCCAATTTTATGATAATATTCACAAAAAGAATCTAATTTTGAATTTTCTTAGTTGTAGGGCATTCCCTAGAAGCGAAATGTCATGGCTTAACTTGTGACGTAGAATGGGTAGGAGGATTGAATCCTATGGGTCTTGAAGAGAAAATACAGAAGTCTAAACAGCAGCTTTTGGGTTCTTAGAAGTCTTGGACAGCAACTCTTCTTGTTGGAAATCCCAGGACAGCAATCCAATAATGTCCAGAAAAGCCTGGACAGTAATGGGTCGAATTCCGGGGCTAGCCAGCTGGTGTGGGATTGCAGAAAAACTGCTGGACAGCAGTTTAACAGCCTCCAGAATACAGGACAGCAACCCTGTTCAGGGAAAAATCAGGCTCTCTAGCTCCGGTGATCAATTAGTTGTTTGAGAGGAAGCAGACAGCCACCACGAGCTCTCTGGATGCAGCTGGACAGCAATCTGTAATTTGGAGACAGCGGGACAGCAATAGGAGATTGCCAAGATTGCTAGATAGCAGCTTTGGTACTTGGAAAATTCTGGCCAGCCACCTACAATTGCTTAGGAAAGCTTGGACAGCCACTCAGTTCATGGGAAAACAAATTTTGGCTGATCCGTCCAAGGGAAGGAGGTGGAGCAGGGATCAAGAGCTTTCCTTAAGGCTCTCTCCTCCCGTGCATTAATTCAAGAATTAAATTAATTGGGGTGAGGGAAGGAGATGATTTGGATTTAATTCCAAAGGGAGAGTCCTAATCTTTGGAAAGAAATAAAGGAGGTGGGGCCATGGGAATTTCGGCCAGGAGAGAGAGAGAGAGGGTGAGATGTCTATATGCAATGAATGTGGGGGAATTGAAATTTAATTGAATAATCAATCTCAGATTTGTGATTGATTACTAATTAAAGGGGCTTTCCAAATTTAGGTGATTTTATTTATGAAGGTGTTAGAATTTCAAATTCATTTTGAATTTGAAATTCAAATTCTTTCCTAAAATACAAGTGGCTAAATATGGAAGGATTTGAATCTTGAATTTTAATTAATTTGGATTCCAAATTGATTCCAAATTAATTCAAACTAAATTAGGAGATCCTAAGTATGGCAAGTGGAGTGGGGTCGGCGGATTTAGCCAAGCATGGCCGGTGGCTAGGGAGAGATTAGGAGGAAATTAAGGAGGCTTTGATGCTTCCTTAATTTTGGGGGTTGGATTTAGAATGAATTAAGTCATCCTAATTAATTCAAAATCCAATGGAGAGAAAATATGAAAACTTTCCTAAAATGGATTTTATAATTTATGAAAGAATTTGAATTTCAAATTTGGGAGAATTTGAATTTCAAATTTGGGAAAATTTAAATTCAAAGACCAACTAAATTATGGCAATCCAAAATTAGGAATTATCTAAATTAAGCAATGGGGAATGGGAGAGGGTGTGGCCGGCGGTTTGAATGGGGCGGGTAAGGGGCCGGCGGCAAGGTGGAGATGGAGACGACGTGATGGTGGAGGTAGGGAGAGGATGAAGATGATGACTAGGAACAACAAGAAGGAACAAAAAAAACAAAAACAAAAGATAAAAGATAAAACAGCGAGCCTTGGACTCTTCCAAAAACTGACGGGCGCTACGTTGCCCTCCTCCAAGGGACTTCAAGCCACGAGCCCGGACCCATCCTGAGGCTGGTGGAAACTCCGACTTCCTCCGATAGGGATTCCACTAACGTTCTTCCCAAAGAACACAAGTGCAAAACACAAATTTTTTTTATTATAATTCCATCATACCTAATACAAGAGAAGGTGCCATAGGCCTCAAAAGAAATTAAAAGACACATTTGCCCCTTGGGCTTACATAAGACAAGAGGGTAAAAAGGGAAATTGCAAAATTAAATCAAAATACACTTAATAAACTAAAATAAAAAAAGTGATCTCAGTCGTCAATCTTCAGCTCCTCCTCGGATAGGCATTGACAGTTGGATGTCCGCATCAACTTGATTGTAGCAATAAGAAGACAAGTGTTTGTTAGGACGTCCCTCAAAGTAACACACCACAATTTAACCTAATCATGATTTAAATTAGACAAGGGTTTCAAAATGACATCAACTCAAAGAGAAGCATCATAACCTATGTTGCACCGATACACCTATTTATGAAGGCGTGCTGTATCCGATACACCGATACACGGATACGCCTCCGATACTCCACCGATACGTGTCGGATACGCCAAAGACGTATCCAATTAAAATACTATTTACTTTCAAAAGGACACGCGTATCCGATACATGTGTCCGTTGAAAAACAAAAAGAAATCCGAAAAAAAAAAAAGATGTGTCGTATTTACTTCCGCGGCTGTGAGCAAAGTTCTCTCATTTCCAAGATGGATTTGAGTCTCTTGATGATATGAGAATATTAGAAATTACTAATCTTTCACTTGATGAGCCTGAATTAAAAGCTATGATATTTATTGAAGATGATATAGAAGTTCAAAGACAAACCACTGAAGAAGCTAATCATATCATTCCTTCTATTGAATAGTTGAAACTTTATGTGCTAGACAATTTAT